>NC_064813.1:3590562-3628867 GCF_023721935.1 Panthera uncia
AAAAAAAAAAAAAAGGTACAGCTGACAGAAGTTGGGAAGACATGTAGAAGAACAGGAACAGGTTCTGACAGCCTTAGTTTGTGAAGGAGTCAAGATCTTTTGCAGTTGATAGAACAAAAAATGAAACGGAGGTATATTTTATAGGTAACCAACATAATAACATAAAATTAGTGATATATGTCGAGAGAAAGGGAGAAGAGCATTCTTGGGAAGTAGAAGGTGGCTCTAGCGTCACGTCCTAACAGATAATGTCTCATAATATCTAAAGGTGAAGAATGAAGAAATAGTTTTAAAAGTATATTATCATTTAGAAAATCAAGGATAGCAACTACCTTCTCAAAATGAAATGGTTAAAATATGATTGCCTTTGGGGGAGCAAGGCAAGGGAGTCTTTTTGTACTCTTTGACTTTTTAACCATATGCTATATATTCTTTGATTAAAAATTTAAAACCAAAATGTGCTTCGGTCTATTATGGACGAATGCCCACTCATTAAATTGCAGAAAAGGCTGCTTGTCACTTTTCTGGGCCCTTTTTCACGAGGTCGAAAGCATCTGATTATTGTTTTTACATATGGCACTGTTTGTTTTTTTTTTTTAATGTTTATTTATTTTTGAGAAAGAGCCCAAGTGGGGGAGGGCAGAGAGGGAAGGGGGGGCAGAAGATCTGAAGTGGGCTCTGTGTTGACAGCAAAGAGCCCGATGTGGGGCTCGAACCCATGAACTGTGAGATCATGACCTGAGCCGAAGTGGGATACTCAACTGCTGAGCTGCCCAGGTGCTCCTGTGGCACTTTCTGTATGGGTGCCAGGTGAGTGTGTTTGTAGAAATGTGGTGAGTGTTTTTTTTTGTTTTTTTTTTTTGTTTTGTTTTGTTTTGTTTTGTTTTGTTTTGTTTTTGAGGCCCTTTGTGGCTTGTGTTCAGTAATTAACCTTTAGTTTGTATCCTTCCCATATTTTTATTACTGAAACAACATCAGGATTCATTAGAAGACTAAAATCAAGTATTTCGGTTGAATGCTTACATTTTTTGAAATAGAATTATTCATAGCAGAAGACATCATAAATAACACCTTCTTTAGGTTTTTGTTCCCAAGATTGGTCTGAGTGAATGTCCTCCATTTTCAGTATTTGAATTGTGCTTCCTGCTAATTAGCTTTTAGAGGCTAATGAGATTAGGAGATAGATTTGGTGCCTGTGCTGTTCTTAACCTCGTTGACTTTAGGAATAGTCTTCCTACATTTTTATAGAAGTATTTTGTATTCAAATGTAATGATCTATTTATAGATAAGAGATAAAGTGTTTTAATCTTACTCGGGGGATCCCTGATGAGCCCAAAATGAAATCCAACTGAAACAATAAGCTGAGCACCAGTGCATAATTGCTGTGCTAGCTGGAGCTTTAATCCTCTCATAAAATATTTATCTGTGCTTTATATCACGTCGATTTTTAGATCTTTTCCTTTGGAAAGTATCTTTTGGAAAGTATCTTTTGTTAGCTTGCTAATTATGTTTAAAATTATAGATGAAGTGTAAATGCGTTCTTATTTTTTAAAATGTATTCTTATTTTAAAAATGTTTTAAAGTTAGGCAAACCACTTAAAAAAGCTTTAGTTTGGAATAATTTCAAAATTATAGACAAGTTGAAGGAATAGTACCGAGAACTCTCATATGTCCTCTACCCAAATTCAGCAAATTTTAACATTTTGCCACATTAGCTTTATATGTATTTACTTTTCTTAAAAAAATTTTTTTAATGTTTATTTTTGAGAAGTCAAGGGAGAAGAACAGAGAGAGAGAGAGGGAGACACAGAATCTGAAGCAAGCTTCAGGCTCTGAGCTGTTAGTACAGAGCCTGACGCAGGGCTCAAACTCAGGAACTACAAGATCAAGAGCTGAATTCAGACGCCTAACTGACTGAGCCACCCGGGTGCCCCTGTATTTATTTTTCTTTATTTGCAAACATACACAGTTTTTTTTTTTTTTTCTAAACCATTGAGAGTCATTTGCATATATAATGTCCCTTTACTTAATACTTCAGTGTGTGTTCCCTGAGAACAAGGATATTCTCTTCTATAACCACTGTATGCTTAATCAAATCCAAGAAATTTAACATTCACACAATACTTGTATCTCTTCCATATTTCCAGTTTTGCCACTGGTTCCAAATATGTCCGTTGTTGCATTTTTTTCCTTTCAGTCCAGCATCCATTCTAGGATCCCATGTTTCATGCAGCTGCCATGACTCTTTAGTCTCCTTTAATGTGGAATAGTCCCTTAGCCTTTCTTAGTCTGTTATGACGTTAGTATTTTTCTGATGTCAGTAGTTTTGAAGAATGCAAATCAGTTATTTTATAAGTTGTTCCTAGACTAGGATTTGTCTGATGTTTTCTGATGATGAGACTTGGATTGTTCGTTCCCAGCCAGAGTACTGCATAAGTGATGCTCCTTTTCAGGATGTCACATCAGGAGGCACACAATGTCCCTGTGTTCCTCATTGGTGAAATTTTCATCATCTGGTTAGGGTACTGTCTGGGATGAGTAGTTACAGTTTTTCCCCTTGTAACTAACAAGCCAGTCTGTGGGTAGACACTTTGAGACAGTGAAAACATCAAATCCTCATCATCCCCCCCCCACCCCCCCCTTATTTAGCATCTGCTTATGATTGGTTTTTGCCTGAACCAGTATTTACTGTGATGGTTGTAAAATAATAGTTTTCTAACTTCTTCACTCCCCACATTTATTAGTGTTTATTTCCTTCAAAGGAGGAGGCCCCCTTCTCATTTATCTAATTTTTATTGGTATGGACTCATACTGATAATTTAGAAATAATAAACCTATTTTATTCAGTGGGTTACAATCCATTATTGTTCTGTTTGTTTTGATGCTGAAATTGTCACAGATTTGACTCATGGGAGCCCCTTCATGTTGGCTCCTGCATTTTTTGATCTTCCTCCATAATTTTTTGGAACACCTTCTTACTCTCTGGCACAAGAAAATGTTCCAGGTTTATCCTGTATCTTGCCTCCCCAATCTGGAGCCAGCCATTTTTGTAAATTTCTTTAGCTTTTATTAATATAACTAACACCAAGCCTGGACTAGGAGATAGTGAAATTTATAATATTTAAGGCTTTTTCCGACCAAGAGAAATTGTCAAAAAAGTAAAAAGATACAGATTAAAGAAGTAGTTGATGAGACTTCACCTTTTCGGGAGGTAGTAGATAGGCGATGTGGTGATGGTGGAAAGCAGATGGCCAGCAGCAAAGGCTGCTCCAGTGGTTGGGCAAGGAAATTGACCACATATGACAATACTCTTTGTTCTTTTTGGCAGATACTTGTCATACTGTGATTCTAGAAGTTGTCTTTTGCTCTGGTAGTGGACTGTGAAGGCACTGAATGGGCAGTAGGTAGGCAGTGGCCTGGATATAGGATGAAAAGGCTATCATATATCTCTGTGGTACCATCTCTTAATGGCCAAAGACAAATGACTGTGATTGTGGACCCCAGTAGTGTGTGCACAGTGTCCCAAAAGGTCATTTGGCATGGGCAGGGCGGGAGAGAGGGGTTGACTGCAAAGGAGTACAACAAGGGAATTTTGGGGATAATGGACCTGTTTTTTATCTATGCATTTCATGAAAAATTATAGAACTGTATATCAAAAACTTAACTGTATGTAAATGTAAAAAAGGCATATTGTGTAGTTTTTGTCAGGGTAAAGAGGGCCATACTATTATATATGAAAACTCAGTTTTGTCCAGTGTTGTGTGTCTGTCTTGTCCTAAATAATGGAGTGATACCAGCTCCCCATTGTTTCAGCAATAGGTGTTCTTCCAGCACTTCTTCCCAACTTTGAACTTCTTTCCTTATGTTTTAATATCAGTATTGATTTCCTGTGCAATGGGAGAGGTTATTAGCAGTGTTTCTGGCATAGTTTCAAAAGTAGATGCTGTCAGGTTTTGGTCATCTGCAGGTGATAGCACTTGACAGTTTTTCCTACACGTGCATTAGTACCAGATTTGTGAATTAGTCTATTTTTCCCAAAGTGATTCAGGTCATTAGATGGAGAATCCAAATTATTTGATAGAAGACCATCTCCTGTCATATCCATTGGGTCTAATGAAACAGATTTTAACAAGAAACCTTTAATTGGTGTCCGGGCATTCCCCTCTCCCCAACTTTATGGATACGTAATTGACATACCGTGTAAGTTTAAGGTGTACCATGTGATGATTTTTGGTTGTTGTTGAGGGTATTTTTCTGTCTTCTTCTTATTACCATCTTGAAAGATATAGCATCTGGAAAACCAAATAAGAGGTTTAGTTGAGAGGCTTTCATTTTATTTATATTTTGTCCCTCCCTGCGTTTTGTGCTCTTCACTTTTGAGGAATTTACTTCCTAAAGCAAGAAGATATAATAAGTGACAGTCTCAGATGCCCTCCATCAAGCTAAAAAAAGATTGTATGACACAACCATTGTCTTTCTTTGCTTTCACATACAGCACCAAGTAAGATATTACTATTGATAAATAAACATTCACAGATCCCTGAAAAAAAAAGGCCACAGAGGACCATTTGTACCTCAGTGGCAACAGGCTGGAAGAACTGTGAGAATCTGGAGGAAACTGTGTGGTTCCAGGATCGCTTCCTCAGCCACCACCCTAGAGTCACACAAACTGTTGTTTGAACAGACACCTTCTTGGAGAGGAGGGGCTGATCCCTCTGTGGGGCTGCTGGATGCTATATGTCAACCGTCTTGGAATTTATGCGATTGAGTGTCCCTTCTTTTATCTTTAACCTGTCTCTCCATTGTCTTCCATCAGAAACAAGTAAAACAGCAGCTCCTTACCTTATACATCTCCTTTTAAGGCTATGTATTGTTTTATCTCCTTTCCTTCACAATTAAATTTCTCAAAAGGTTTTTTTTACAAGTGAAGATGCCATTTTGGTTTCCTTGGTAGGGTTACCCTCACCTCGCATCCAAAGGTTAGAAGTTTAGCCCTTTTCATTGCCTGTTTGTAGGCCATCTTTTCGGTCCATATTCTTCCTCTTCCTCTGGATTTCAGGCATGGTTACACTTGATTATATACACATAATTCCCCCAACTGTATTTTCAGTGTGAAGAGGCCACTCTTTTGAATTCCGGCCCTTTATATTCAGCTGTCTACTTGATATTTCTACTTGGATATTTCAGAGGTGCTTGAAATTCAACATGTTTAAAACACTGTATATTCTCAAACTTTCTTAAATCTGCTTCTTCCACTTTCTTTCAGTGATTGGTACCACTGTTTTGCCTTTATGAGAAATCTGGGGGGCATTCTTGACGTTGTCTCTCCTTCCTGCCCCATCAACCTGATGGACAGCAAATCCCATTGATTTTAGCGACGAAATATTTCTCAAGTATATGTTTATTTCACTATCACCACTGTCATCACCCTAGTCAGAACCATCGTTCCATCATCCCATAGCCTCTTGCCTAAATTTCTGCCATAGTTTCCTGACTCATCACCTGGTACCCATTCTTATTGCCCTCCTAGCTATTGTTTATAGTTCAGGGCTTAAAATCCTTACTGTGCCCATGTATCCCTCCTTGCCTCATCTTGAACCACCTCTTGACTTTTTCTCTCCTCTCTTTCCAGTCAGTCAGCAAGCCTGGCTAACTTTACTCTCTATTACTAAGTTTATCTCGAGTTCTCCTTCTTTCCTGCCTCCTCCCACTGTCAGTTCCAGCTTTCATTATCTCACCTGGGTGCCACCCCATGCAGCAACTCTGACAAGTGACTTTACTCCCTCCTGATTTCTTATGCACCAATCCATCCTCTGCCAGCCATCAGAATGAGCTTTTTGAAATTTCTCTGGATCCTGATTTCTTATGAAGTCCAAAAAGGGTCATAAAGTCTGACCCTTAAAAAAAATTTTTTTTTGATGTTTATTTTTGAGACAGAGAGAGAGAGAGAGAGAGAGAGAGAGAGAGCGAGCGCTTGAGTGGGAGAGGGGCAGAGAGAGAGAGAGGGGGAGACACAGAATCCAAAGCAGGCTCCAGGCTCTGAGCTGTCAGCACAGAACCCGACACGGGGCTCAAATTCACGAACAGCGAGATCATGACCTGAGCCGAAGTCGGACGGTGAACCCCCTGAGCCACCCAGGTGCCCCAAATCTGACCATTTCTTTAACTCCAGGCTTATCTTGTCTCTGCCCTGAACTTGTTTCAGCTATAACCAGATTGCTTGGAGGTGGTTCTCCTGCCCTGCTGCACACCCAGCAGGCTGATTCTTTTCCTCTTGGCTGGGCTCAGAATGCCAGGCCTCCCTGCGTCTCCACACATACCTTATCTGGGTGCCTCCTCCCCTTTGTTTTAAATTCACTTCTTTCATGGAAAAGCCTTCCTTTCCCTCCCCATCACACCATATGAGATATTCTTCTCTGTTGTACTTTGTGAATTAAATTATAGTTAGGTTTATGTGTTTGCTTTTTCTAAATTGTGACTGCCTTCATCTTTATGTACCTAGAATTAGTCAGACCTGCAATTAATTTAGACTAAATGAGAATGAATACTCATTCATTCAGATGTCAAGAATGTACATGGATGTTCTGTGAAGCTAGAAGTATGTGCCACTGTGAAAATCAGGTAATGGCAGTACTTTCCTTGTGGCAGAAAAAAATATGAGTACATTTTATCAATTTCAATTTCTTTTTTAAGTTTCTTTATTTATTTTGGGAGAGAGAGAGAGAGAGAACATGAACACGAGGGAGGGGCAGAGAGAGAAAGGGAGGGAGAGAATCCCAAGCAGTCTCTGTGCTGTCAGCGGGGACCCAGACATAGGGCTTGAACCCATGAACCATGAGATCAGGACCTGAGCTGATTAAGAATTGGGCACTTAATTGACTGAGCCACCCTGGGGCCCCTCAATTTCAGTTTTTTACACATATTTTTCTTCACCTTCAGTTACATACTTCTTTGTAACCAAATGGATGAATAAGTGGTATGTATATGTATATGTTTTTGAAAAACATGAAAATAGACTTCCATACTTTGTATGATAGGTTTTTGTTTTTCTGTGGGAACATTCTTATGACATGATTATTTTCTGCCACTAAAGTTGTCCTAAACGTTTATGATGGATTTTAACATGTCAGTATTTCATGACATTCCATGTCATTTATGGCATTCTGTGTAATTCCTAGAGCAGCATATACTGGGTGTTCAGTTAAATATTCTTGTGGACTAATGTACCATAAGTTCTATCTGATAAAGATTGGCAGCCAATAGAGAATAAACATGTTTTAATTCATTTTCCTTGAACTGAACTCAGATTCTTAGGCTCAAGATACTTGGAAAATATAAGAAATATGAGAATATGGCCAAGGCTTATTTGATGTATTATTCTCACATTCTCTTCAACTAATGTTTCTCAGAAGTTACTTTAAACGCTTTAGAGTCCTTATATGCCTTTAATAATATTTTAACATAGCTGTCTTCTGCCTCATGGTCTCTTTTTTCCAGGCTAACTTGTCATTTCTTGTAGCTGAATAGTTACCCTGATGATGATTGGGTTTTGCTTGGTCAGCATTCATTGTAAGTATGGCAGAAATTTACTAAATTTATACTTAGCTAATTAAGAGTTTATAAAAATTCTGACATGCTGATGTGAACTTTCTCTGTACTGTTTAAAGCAAAGAGAAAAGGATTTGCTTAGCTAATTAAAACTAAACAAGAAGGAATGTTTAATCTACTTGAGGCAAACCGATAACTGTTTTCAAGCATGTAAAATCAACACAAACTAAGGATATGCCAATTAAAATTATTTATTATTATTTAAAGCATTAATGGATTCTCTAAGGCACAACTTTTGTCTGCCCTCTTCCTTGGAGTTTGTTGAGGTTATTAGGAAATAGGGACCCATTGGTCGTTTTAAAATTGTTTGTTCATGGCTCACAGTAAGAAATACATACTGCATTGTTATCCAGTACCAACATACATGTAACTGGAGCAAAAGTTGTAGAAAACAATATTTAACCTTACCTTTTATCACTGTCTTTTTTCTCTTATGTTCAAATTTTTAAAAAGTGCTTCTTGGGACTGACTAAATTGATTTTACAAATTGGTCAGGGACTGTGGTTTGAAAGAAGTCCTTATGCCGATTGTGAACTTGAGTGCAGGGACTCTGTTGCCAGGTCCTAGCAGTGTTTGGCATGAAGCAGGTGATCAGTAGATATTAATAGAATAAATTGGTTGGAAAGAAGAGTAAGAAATGAAATAGGAGCTATAAAAGGAGTAGATGTTTTTGGTAATATGGTGCTTGGATGTGATTAAGGCAGTGGAGGCAAAGTACTTGTGGTATTACTGTTGTCAGGTAACAGAAACCAGCTTGGAGCTAGCTTAAGCAAAGAATATATTAAAAGGATTCAGGGTGTCTGTCAGAACTGAAGGGCGGGTGTGTGTCTTGTGACTTGGGAAAGGATTGGAAACTAGGGACTGGAAAGCCTTCAAGAACTCAGGCATGTTATTCTGCTTCTTTTCATCTCTTCTTCTCTTTGTTTGGCTGCCTTTTTTTTTTTTTTTTTTTTTCCTTGCTATGGAATGGTTTTCTGTGATGCTCAGTCCATATGACAGACAATTTATGTCCAGGGCTCCTGATTTTATATTTCAGTCCAGGCTTTAGTGATTTGTATATGGTAGAATTAGTAAATTCGTCTTTTGATGTGTACTGTGTGCTAGGTGTTAGTAATCTCAAGTCACTAGTTTTAGACTAGATCTCTTCTGTCATCCTGCTCTGAAGCTTAGTGTTTCTCATGGCTTTGTTTTACCTTCTGGGTCATATGAATGCATTGTGTGCATGTGTACGTGTTTGATCATTGCTTGCAAAAGTGGCAATTCAGCACACTTTGCAGCATCCATTCCTAGTACTAGGTTAGGTTGTGGGATGGTTACAAAGATGAATGTAGTGTATTTAGAGTGGTTTTGCCCTTTGAAGGTTGTGAGCCTGTTCCAGCAAAGTGTATCAAGTCACACACAGATGAGCTGAATTCATGATGTTAGTTCAAAATTAGTCTTTAGTTTTTTCCATACCCAGTTTCCATGCCCTGTTTGTCACATTTACCTGTGTCCTTCTTATCTGGGATGAAGACCTGCTTCGACCTTTCTTCACTTTTCGGTTCACTATTTGTATTCTCCATGTGGGCTCGAGCCTTTGTTTCAATATCAGTCCTGGTAGTCTGATCCAGGGGCCGCTATAGCTATGAACTGCCCTCGAGGGAGTCTTCGTGCATCTTGGGCCGCTCTTGGACTGAAGTCAGAAAAATCAGAGAGCTGGACCAGAAATTAATGGTTCTTATCTACAGGAAACACAGACTGATGGAGGAGGTAAAAGCACAAATATTTTTAGTACAACATTATAAACATCATAATTCAAGTTTGAACCAAGTGCTATAGGATTGTTTATGCCAGTGCCTGTCACATAGTAGGGCCTCCAGAAAAACTTATGGAAAGAGAAAGTAAATGCATGGGAGTGTTCCTCTGCTGTAGCCTCATCGAAGAGGTTATCGTATGCCTTTGATAATAATTGAGCAGACTTTGTAAAATTTGGGTGTGTGTGGGTAATGGATTGTGCATTTTTACTGTAAGAACATCTTATGTACAGGAACCAGGTTGTGGCCTGATGGAGAGCACTTGAGTGTGAATTGGTTATGGTAAGAGAATAGCTGAAGGGGCTGGTCAGAACTAGGTTGAGAAAGGCCTTCTGGACCATGGTAGGGTATTTGGACATCATTCTCTGAGAGCCACGTGAGAATTTCCCATGAAGGAGTAATGGGAGGAGACTGGTTTTTACAGGTCACTCTGTGGTCAGTCTCAGCCTGGGGTGGCAAGAAATTGGCCATATGGACATGAATTAAGATGCTCTTTTAAAAGTCTAGGCAGAGGTGATGGAGGTGCCTACAGGCTGTGGCATTGAGGGTGAAAAGAGCTTAAATTTGGGGAGGTAGACATTTTAGGGCTGTTTGGCTTCAGTGCAGGGTCAGATTTCATCAGTCAGGTCCACTCCATGTACACGGTAGAGGCTAATGAAGCTGGGTCTTAGGTACACCATGCCCTTCCTCTGTGTCCTTCATGACTCTGATCCTGTGTCTGTCTGGTTCATCATTCCTTAGCCGTGTCTCCAGTTTTCTAGTCTTGTAGTTACTTCTTAAACCTGACTATAGAAATTCGGCTTTTGGTTATCACTCACCCTCATACCGGTCATATGTGGATGCTTTGAGGGCTAAGATGAGACAAACAGAAAACAACTACCCAGTCTTACAGGGGAGATAGGCATACACATAGTTACTATAAATCGTATTCAATGCTTTCATGAAGGTATGGACAGAGTACTGTGGAAGCAAAGAGGAAGGACTGCCTGATGCTCCTGTGGTCAGTTAAGAGAGAGGGAGAGTAAAAGCTCTAGTTTAGTGCTGGTGGATGAGTATGTCAGCTAGGAGAGAATTTGAGGTGCCTATGGGATATTCAGGTGGAGATTATCAGGAGAGGGTTGGCGTGATGGATGTATGTGAAGGAGCAGTAGGCCTGGACCGTGACCGCTCATCAGAGAAACTAACCAACAACAAAACCAGGCCCTGTCACTACACATGGAGACTCTGATTTAATTAACCTGGGATAGGGACCCAGCTTGGTATGTTCTAAATGACTGAGGTGATGCTAATATGCAGCTAGAGGTGACAGTCATTTTAATTCAGGGAGAGGTTTTCTTGGAGATAGTTGAGTATAGCTGATAGCCGAAGCCTTATGTATAGATCAGTTTGGGAACAGGGAGAATTAGAAGAAAAAAGAACCAGACAAAAACCCTAATTAGGGAACACCAGCATTGTGGTTGGAGGCAAGGATGTGCCAGCTGAGGGGAACCTGCAAACACAGTCCCTAAATCTTAATTGCACCCTGTTTTAATTTACGTTATTAATGTATATTTTGTGTAATCTTCTTTCTTATGATCCAGAGTGATTTTGTATTGGGATACCTTTAATGCCTGATTCACGTATATATTTTGATTGACAGGCTGATGAAACTGATAAACATTAATCCTTTTGTCACTGATGTGGAAAATCATGACCTTTAATTCTCATCCACAGCAAATATCTGTATCTGCCTCCAAGTTTATTTAGAAGAAGAATGCATGAAAGTAACAATTTCCAAGAATCCATTTTATTTTCTGAATTCAAAGTCACCTGTCATTTTTGCCATAAATTCTTTGAGGCATGAAATAGCCTGCCAGTTGTCTATTGCTCTCAAAGTTAATGAATGGTTATCAATTTATCATGGGTAATAACCTAGCTGCAAATTGTAAAGAAGGCATTCTGTCACTTCCTAGCATTTTTGCCTCAAGGCTGTATCTGCCTTTTCTGCAGGATTGGGAGGTTCCGTCTCCCTAAAGCTTTTAACAGAGCACATTTCTTACTTGGAAACCTCTTTACACTTACTAATAGTGCAGTGAAATACTAGTTGGTATATCTTGCTTTGTGTGATAGATTTTGTGTAAATAAAATTTCTTGTACATGTCGGATGCCATAATTTTACATTGAACCAATACAGCATTTTAGGTTTAGAGGTATTTAATTTTTATTTCCAATTCATTATTCTGCTCAGTTCTTACAAGTAAAATGTAGTGATTTTCCAGCTCTCTAGCTTCTTGGTTAGGTAGTTAATGATTGGAAAAATGGGACTGTTTCAAGGAACCTTACTTTTTAAAGGTAATTCCCCACCTCCCAAAAAAGAGAACTCTGTAACATGAGCTTTTTTCAGATCGAGTACTTGGACTTGGCTGTATCCTTATTTAAAGACAGCAACACAACAAACCGGGTCCATATCTTAGGCAACTTCACATTTCAGGCACTGAGCATGATATAATTCAGTACATATTTGTTGAATTGAATTAATGTGAACCGTCACTCTTCTTCCTCAGTTGTAAGTTTGTGGTGTTGTAAAGTGTCCCATACTTAGGGAGGACAGTGATTTAACCCCGTATGTGGGTTTTATCCTCACAACATAAACAGGCACACAGCTAACTGTTTCTTTTCATTTGCAGACTTAAGAATTTCAGTCCCAGTTCTTTCATTGTTAAAGAGCTGCCCTCAGAACAACTGGTCCTGTTGTTTTATGTAAGAATTCTTGGTGTATTTTTATCTGTTTCATTTTGGCTTCTTCAAAGGAGCCGTGCACAGTGACTTGTGTATAGAAGTGTTTAGATTACTTAGTGACTGCTTTAATGAAGCAGGAGAATAAATATTACTGAGATTTCTTTGAGGTTTTAGTGTGTTTTCAGTAATCTCTGATCAGTTATTACCATTGCTATAGGTTATTTACTTCTATATTCTTAAAAAGCTCCAAATCCTCTCGGCTTCTAAAAGTTGGAGGAAATAAAATTCTGCTCTGATTGACTGCTTTTTGTATTCTCATTCCTAAAACATATATGGGAAAGCAGAGAGAAATTCTTCTATTATTAGTTAGCCTTATTTTATTTCATGCATTGCTTTGTGTTCTCTTTGTGTGTTTATTCTATGTCTCCAACCATATAATCAGTATTTTCCTTGATGGAACCATATCTTATGTTTCATTATAAGTGGTGCAGAGAGTTGTGCTCATAGTAGGAACTGTGTAAATTGTTGACTGGTTCCTTGGCTGACTGAGAAGTTATGGGCCTCACCTTGACACCGAAGGCATTTAACCCTATCAAAATGCACAACAGCTTTTTATGGATGCATATCTGTCCTATAAAAATATTTCCTAGAGAGAATTGCAGTTTCCCTTCTCAACTCATTTCATAGCTGAATGAGCCTTACTTTTCAGGGAGCATATTTCTGTATTTCTTCAGGATTTCTCTTTCTGCAGTGTGAACAATTTTCTCACACATGGACCTAATGTGAGTCAGCTGGGCGGAAGCAGCTGTCTTCATCTGGGCATTAACTGCTCAACTTTAGTCAAGGTTCTTAACTAGAATAGGAGGCAATGAGAAGATCCACGTGTACCTTTTAGATTTTCCCCTTCTGTCTCTTTGTTTGGAAAGTTGGTGTTTTTCAGGTAGTAAACATGTTCACAGTTGTGTGAGCACAGTTGAGGCTTACTAATAATTTGCCGAAAAGCTCCTCTGTATCCTGTCCATGCTCTTGGGCTGGTGACACAAGACATTACAGTTGTTGAGGGCTGGCCTTAAATTGGGTATAAACAGATTACTTACCTGATCCAGGTAGGTGGGGGAAGGGAAGGTTGGGTCTTTTAAGCTTGGTACTTTTAAGTATCTTCTTTTAAGCTACTCTTGTAGCTTAGGTGCTTGAGGAGCCCTTGGCGTCTTTTGAATATCTCACTTCCTATTCATTTGGAGGTCCTATTCACTGATAAACTAGCAGAGATGTAAAGTTTTATTCAAATAGGAGCTGTATATTTCTTTTTAATTCCAGTTAGGTTTTTTTTTTTTCTTGTCACTAGTATAAAGGGCACCTTTATTATAAATATATTTTCTAAGTTTTTGTTGTTAACATATCAAAATACTATTGCTTATTTATTTGATGTTTTGTAATCAACCACTCTACTAAATACTCATTTCTAACAGCATTTTGGTTTCTTCCCCCTTGGGTTTTCTAGCTACAGTCATAACATCTGAATGTATAGGTACTTTTTTCTTCTTTCCAGTATAAAGATTTATATAGTGTGGTGGTGACGAGCTTGGGCTGTTGAACCACTCCCTGGCTGGGTTTTTATGGCACCTTCAATAACTCGCTAGTGTGTGACTTTAGGCCAGTTATTTCTCTATGTCCTTCCATCTCCCCATCTGTAAAATGGGATAATAATAGTACACTTTATAGGATTGTTATGAAGATTATATGAATTAAATTAATATTTATAAAGTGCTTAAAACAGTGTCTGGCACATAGTAAGCACCATAAAAATGGTTGATGAATAAAAAAAAGCATATCTTTTTTCCCTTGCATTGGCTAATACTTCTAGATCAAAGTTAAAAAATGATGGTGAGGGCTCCTGGGTGGTTCAGTGGGTTAAGCGTCTGACTCTTGATTTTGGCTCAGGTCATGATGTCATCGTTTATGAGTTCAAGCCCCATATCAGGCTCTGTGCTGACAGTATGGAGCCTGGTTGGGATTCTTTCTCTCTCTGCCCCTCCCTGACTTCTATGCCCGTGCACATGCATGCACCCTCTCTCTCTCTCTCTCTCTCTCTCTCTCTCTCTCTCTCAAAATAAATAAACTTAAAAAAAAAATGATGGTGAGCTTGCTTCATTCCTTCTGATGCTTCGTTATTTTAATGTTTCAGTCATGTTTCCAATGAAACATTAGAGAGTTTTGGACCGATATAAAATTTTGCGTTTTTCAGTTATATTAAATAGTCATCTATTGCTACTTTGCTAAGTGTTAAAAGTCAGGAATGATTTAAAAATTTTGTCTTGGGGCGCCTGCGTGGCTCAGTCAGTTAAGCGTCCGACTTCAACTCAGGTCACGATCTTGCGGTCCGTGAGTTCGAGCCCCGTGTTGGGCTCTGGGCTGATGGCTCAGAGCCTGGAGCCTGTTTCAGATTCTGTGTCTCCCTCTCTCTCTGCCCCTCGCCCGTTCATGCTCTGTCTCTCTCTATCTCAAAAATAAATAAACGTTAAAAAAAAAATTGTCTTATGCTTTTTGGCATACACTGAGATGATCATTAACTTTTCTTTTTTCTATTTATATGGTTCTTTATATGAGTAA
Source organism: Panthera uncia (assembly GCF_023721935.1). Lineage (NCBI taxonomy): Eukaryota > Metazoa > Chordata > Mammalia > Carnivora > Felidae > Panthera > Panthera uncia. The sequence goes on from NC_064813.1 coordinate 3,605,292, forward strand.
ATTTCCTACTATTCAACTCTTCTTGCATCAGTGGAATGAATACATTGTGCTCATAGCTTATCTTTGACTTAGAGCACTTCTGTGCTCTTTCGGTGTTACTTTTAAAGTTTTTGCATTAATGTTTGTAAGTGAGATTTGACAGTAATTTGTCATCTGTTCCTTGTCAGGTTTTGGTGTCTGTGTGATGCTGTAGTATTTGACAGTTTTCTTTCTTTTTCTATACGCTAGGAAAGTTTACATTGTATTGTTTCTTTTTTTTTTTTTTTAAATTAAAAGAGTATTAAATTAGGAAGGGAGTGAGAGATTTAGTCTAGCTGTCTTAATGTTATAGATGAAGAAACAGTGGCTTGTTTATAGCTACTTGATGGTAGCTACCTAGGTGTTAGCAGTTGGGGTTGTGCAATGGGGGTGAAGAAGTAACATTTATTAAGCATAGACTTAGGCATTTGAAAACAATATCATACTTTTGATGTATGCGTTAAATGTAGGTTTGCTCATTTGAAATCTATAGTCAAGAGTATAAAATCTTATTGATTTTTAAAAAAATGGACTTTTTCCCCCAATGAACAGTTTTAGATTCATAGCAAAATTGAGTGGAAAGCACAGAGAGTTCCCATATGTCCCTACCCCTGCACCTGTACAGCCTCACCCACTGTCAACATCCCCCCACTGGGTTCGCTCATGGAGTTGGTTGTACATTCTGTGGGTCTGAACGAATGTATGATTGCATGTGTCCATTAGCAGAGTAGCACACAATTGTTTCACTGCCCTAAAAATCCTGTGCCCTGCCTATTCATCCCTCCCTTTCCCTTGACCCCTGGAAACCACCAATATATATTTAAGAATTTTTTTTTAACATTTAGTTATTTTGAGAGAGAGAGAGAGAGAGAGAGACAGAGCATGAGTGGGGAAGGGGCATAGAGGGAGACAGAATCCAAAGCAGGCTCCAGGCTCTGAATTGTCAGCACCGAGCCCTACACAGGGCTTGAACCCACAAACTGTGAGATCATGACTTGAGCTGAAGTCCGAGGCTTAACCGACTGAGCCATCCAGGTGCTCCAGAACCACTGATACTTTTATTATGTCCATAATTTTGCCTTTTCCAGAATGTCACACAGTTGGAATCATATAATGTGTAGCCTCTTCAGATTGGCTTCTTTTACTTAGTAATATGATTTAAGTTTTCTCTGTGCCTTTTCAATGGATAGCTCAGTATTTTTTTTAATCGCTACATTATATTCCATTGTCTCAATAAAATTCTAATGGTTTTAGATGGCTGAATGTCTTTCCTGAAGATCATAGCTCAGTCTCCTCTTAATCCCAGAGTCTAGTCAGTCAGTGAACAAATATTTATTGGAATCCAACAAAGTGCTTTGTCATTCTCCTAGGCTGTGGTGATACAGCAGTGATCAAGACAGACGTGAGCTAAGCCTGTCCTCATGGAACCTGGGATACTTTCTAGAATCCAACAGGTGCCTGGTCGAAATGTATTTTTGCTCATGGCCCATCAACTCATTTAGAGTCTTTGTCTTGTTTTCAAATATGGTAATACACATCTACTTCCACTAGGTGGTGGTAGAGTCATGTACCCAGATTAATTTGCGCCGTAATTAAATCACTAATTGTTTGCTTGTAAATACAGTTCTCTTTATAGTAAGTAAAATTTAAATCTGTTTATATTAATTCACTCGAATGTAATCACTAATTAAAATAAGAACTTTTAACACATCTTTCAGAATGAATCCCAATAAGTAAAATTTCTCAAAATTTTAAGTTTGTCTTTCTTTGTGTAATAATGAAAATGTATTGAGATTTGGCAACATGGCAGGCATTGTGCTCGTATTGGGGATTTGGAGTTGAGTATGATCCCCTTTTTGTCTTTGGTATGTTACAATTTGATGAGGGAAAAGAGATCCAATACATGCAGTGAAATGTCTGTGTCTTAATTGAGCCATTAGATGAGACCTGACAGGTGCTGCACCTGTGTAACCCAAATCCACCTCGAGTTACAGATCATTACCATTTTGGGGTGGCTATTTTAAGGGCCCTGTGCAGACTGAGTAAGCAGAGGAAGCCAGGTGCGAGATAAATGGCGATGATCAAACCAAGCATTTACTGAGAGGGTAACCTGGTTTATTTATCAGTTCAGATTCAGCCCTTGTGAATCCTGGATGTACTTTGGTTTTGTCCCTGAGATTTTACATGAAGTGGTTTTGGTGGTTTTCTTTCACTTGTAGGCAAAACAGTATATCCATGCTAGACTGCCCATCCTTTACTTTCTAAGATGGGGGACTTGGTCCTATACTCCAAGTAACTTAATTTAAAAAACAAGCAAAACGAAAAAAACCTTCCAAACCTAATGGCAGAAGGTTATTGAATCACAGGATTAAATGTTTCAATGGTGAAAATCATAGCCTACTCAAAACAGCTGACTTCACTGAGCCCTTACTCTTTGCTGGGCACTGTCATCATCTCTTTTCTAGGGCAGCCCTAAATAGTAGGTGGTCAGTGTTCCTTGCGCTGGGAACATCAGTGAGCAAACTCATGTTGAAAGAGATTATAGAATTTGCGTAACATCATAGCTAAAGGAGTCAACTTTTGAAACCCAGGTCTTTCTGGTTCTAAAGCAAGACCTCCCCTCGCCCCTCCCGCTTAACCCCCCAACTATACTGTTCTGTCTTGGAAGGAATATTTAAGTTACAGAATAAAAATGCTACAGGGGCGCCTGGGTGGCTCAGTCGGTTGAGCATCTGACTTCGGCTCAGGTCATGATCTCACAGTTTGTGGGTTTGAGCCCCACATCAGGCTCTGTGCTGACCGCTTGCTCAGAGCCTGGAGCCTGTTTCAGATTCTGTGTCTCCTTCTCTCTCTGCCCCTCCCCAGCTCACACTTTGTCTCACTCTGTTTCTCAAAAATAAATAAATGTAAAAAAAATTTTTTTTAAATGCCACAAAAATAAAATGAGGATTTTAAATTATTTTTTTCCTAGTTGTGGAAGAAAATGAACACCATCCAAATGAGAACAACGAATGGCTATTTATTCAGAACTTGGTAGAGTAAGGGGGTCCGCCATCATCACTTTCAGATGGCAGAGATTCGAAGGCAAGCAGTGGAGTGGGGAAGCTTCATAGTGGAAAAAAAGGGCGGTTCAGGTATGCTCTGATTAGGGCTGTTTGCATGAGGAAGCTGGAGGCAGGCTAATTAGAAGCAGGACAAATGAAGGAAGCTGTCCGTTATTAATTAATCCTGGTCATTTGGGGCTGATTGTTCTGGAAGTTATTGATTGGCTTCCTGAACTGGTTGTGAGAGATTGTACTCTGGCTTCCTGTACTGGTTACTGTTGATAATGGGTTGGCTTCCTGGGCTGGTTGCTGCAAGTTGTGGGTCATAATTCTATTTTTATAGATGGTCTGGCCATCATCCAATTTTGTATGTGTTGGGGATGGGTATTTCTTGCTATAGGATTGATTATATAATATATATTCAAATGTATTTTCATAGGATAATGACAGTTTGACTTCTGGAAAGGGAAGAGTAGAGGAAGAAGAGGGAATAGTTTCTTGAACATCTGTTGTATCCCTGTTTCCATGAATTGGTTCTCATGGTGTGCTCTCAGGGGCAGCAACCTTATCACTTCTCAGCCTTTTGGCTAAGATCAAGCGTAGGAGCAGCAACCTCAGCATCATGTGGAATTTGTTACTGATGCAGACAGTCAGCCCTCATCCCAGACCCATGGAACCAGAAACCCCGAGTGGGACCCAGCAGTTCGTTTTTTCACAAGCCCTGCAGGTGGCTGTGACCCATGCTAAAGTAGAGAACCACTGCTTTATACTGAGGATTCCTAATAACCACAGGCAGGTTACACTATAGTCCTGTTTCATAGTTAAGAAAATGAGATTGGCACCTTGCTCTGGGAAGTAGGGAAATGGTAGAGGCAGGAGTGGAATCCAGGCCAGCGGGACCGGAAAAACCATGCTCAGTCAAGCTTCATGCAACAAAATACTGCATCAGTTTCCTAGAGCTGCCTTAATAAATTAACACAGATTTGGTGGTTTACAAGAGAAATTCATTCTCTCAGAGTTCTGAAGATCAGGAATCTGAAACCAAGCTGTTGGCAGGGCCTTCTCTGAAGGCTGTAGGGAGAATCCTTGAGTCTTCTGAACTTCTGGTGGCTCCCAGCTCCGTGGCGTTTCTCGGCTTGCAATTCCAAGACTCCAAGCTCTTCCTCTCCTGCCACATGCTTTCTTCCTGTGTGTCTGTGTCTCTGCGTGTCTTCTCTGTGTGTTATTTTCTTATAAGGACATCAATCATTGAATTTAGGATCCACCCAATATAGTATGACCTCATCTTAACTAATGAGATCTGCAAAGACCCTGTTTCCAAATAAGGTCACATTCACAAGTTCCTGGGTTTAGGTAGGATATGTTAGTATCTTTTTGAGGGCCACCATTCAACCCACTCAAGAACCATGCTCAGTCCCCTGCTTGAAAAATTATTACTTTATGGTAAAAATACAAAACAAACCAATCTTGTTTACACGTCAAGTATATGAAAATGTTAGGGTCCATTCTTTACTGATCTTACTTCCTACAAGTAGCCCCAGCTTACTGGACTCCAGCCACACTATCTTTTTATGGTTTTTGAAACGCCCAAAGTAGGGTTTTTGTCCTGTTTCCATTGCCTGGGTTTCTCACCCTCCAGATGATACAGGCTATTCCCTCAAATTCATTTGGGTCTCTCCCCAATGCCATCTTATCAGAAGGGTACTCTCTAAAATATGTATACTCTGTATCATTCTTCATCACTCTGCTGCTTTATTTTTCTTCTATGCACTTACCACCATCTGATATATTACCTAATTATTTCTCTGGCTGTTGTTTGTCTCCAGAAACTATAATGTAAGCCCATGATAGTAGAGATTCTGTTGTTTATTAATATACCCCCAGCACCTAAAAAGTCTCTGGCACATGGTAAATATTTAGCAGATAATTTTGAATTAATTTAAATGAATGAGTGGTGATTTTCTTTAGTAGAGAAATAACCTTTGAAAAAGGAGATGACTTTTTAAATCACATTGTATTAAAACCCAGCAGCTTAAAGAAGTTCCTAGTTGTCAAATTTGGGACAGTTTAAATATTTGACTGTAGCTTTTGGAATAAGTAAAAGTATTTGATCTATAGTGGTACTCAAAAAGAGTAGTGGATTGGGAGGAGGAGGGAGGGGAGAGAGAAACAAGAAGGAAACCTCTACCTTGCAGAAGAATGCCTTCTCATGAGTATAGATGAATGATAGAAAATCACCACTTTGAGATATTCTTGCAAAAATATTTCACTTGAATCTAATCAATCCTGTGCTGAACTTCAAGGATTTAGGAAACACAGGGGATAGAGAAGGTAAATGACCTCAAGAGGAAAAAAGTCACATAAGTTCAAAATGCATGACATTTAATAAGACAGTTTTCTGGAACGTTTGAAAAAGTCATTGTCATAAAAAAACATGTGTGTATGTGTGTGCGTGAGAGAGAGAGAGAGAGAGAGAGAGAGAGAGAGAGAGTGAGTTTCTGGACTAAAGGAAACTGTAGAGACATAATTACCACTTGTGATGTATGAGTTTAGATTGGATCCAGGTTGAAGGGGGAAGTGATAACAAACATTCTGTCACCGATTGGAGACATTTGAACACAGATTGCATAGTAAATAATATGTAATTACTATTTATTTTCTTGGGTGGAATAACATGTGATCGTATTAGAGATGCTATTCTTACAAATCCCATGCTGAAGGTTTTGGGCGTGGTTATCAGGATTTCTGCAGTTTTCAAATGGGTGAGCAAAAGAACATACACGTGTGTATGTTGGGGCGATGGAGCAGATGTGGCAAATTGTTAACAGATGTTGAATCTGGGGGAGGACCTATTAGTGATCATTGTATTTTTTTCCCTTCAACTTTTTTATCTGAAAAAAGTGGGAGGAAAATAAGGAAAAAGGTTTTCTTAGAAGGCTGCATGTGAAAGAAGAGTACTGAGCAATCCAAGTGGTGATTATGTGGCAGCTAATCCTCAGAGGAGGTGAGGCTGCCTTGGACTGGGGAAGAGTGTTGACTGAGGAATTGACTGAGCATGAAGCTGGTCTGTCCACCGTGATTTATGATGTGTGCGTGTCCTTCTAGCTCACACATGGGGGTATTTCTGTAGACTATAAGCTTGAAAAAGAAATATTGGAAAGACCATCATCCTTGTATCGAGAGAATCAATCTTAAAGCACAGGTGAAACCACTTCAGGTTTGTGGCTGTGACTCAGTCTCTCTCACTGTTTCTCTCTCAGATATTTGGGAAAGAAACTACAGGGGTTATGTTTGTTTGCAAATATCAAATATTTTTTTTTTGTTTGTTTTTTTAACCTGGTCATAAGCCTGATATTTTCCTCTGGCTTTTATAGCCAGTAGTCAGTTTCTCTGTTTTGAAGCAATCAGTTATGGTATTGATTTTACAAGTATTCTTTTCTCCTACTGCATTTCGTTATTCAACATTAAGGAAGTTAATAGGACCAAAAAAGTCTGGTGCACACTGTAATTCACTTATTTAATCACCTATCCAATTTCTCAGATAAAGGCAAAACATCACAGATTACCTTACAGTTAATTCTAGTTTCCAGAGGAAATGACGTGATGATTATAATGCTTTTAACACTTCAATAAAATTTTTATTTGTAGGATTTGGTATTGCTTCTTGAAAACTATCTGGCTTAAGATCTAGAACTTGCTCTGAGTTATGGTATCATAACATTAGGATGCCATTTCTAAATTACTCTTACTGCAGTAATAGGAAATTCCTTTTAATAATGCAGTGTCATCAGTGTCATTACATGCCTCAACTTTTCAGAAAAGTCTGTAAAATTTGTCCCCGTGTGGTACCGGTCTAAATCATAGATACATTTTAGTTGAAAATTTAGAAACGAAGCCTTTCATAGACATCCCTTTGTAGACTCAAAGAACCAGCTTGAATGGGTTTAGAAAAGCAGTACCTGTTAGATCGTATCTCTAATGTGAAAATTACATTTACTACGATGAGCACGTGTTCTCTCCCAAATCAGTTTATTGGATAATATATCTTTTTTTACTTTTGATGTTCTTTGGAGGATTATGTTCATTTATATAGTAAATTGTTGCACCTTGTTAGAGAAATCTAATTATTTCCAGAGTTGCCTCTAGGACCCAGGTGCAACACATTATCTTACGGGTGTAGCATTGTGATGTCTCGATTCTCTGCCTATTGGCTGTTTGCTCCATGTAGCGAGTGATACTGTGTAGTACTCCACGTAGTATCATAGTTTGTTCTGTAGTAAAATAAGCCATGATTTTGGGTTGCCGAATCTTCTTCACCATTTAATTATTTGTTCTTTGTTTTTAGAGGCAATTGATACAATTGAGTCTTCTGATTTACCTTACTAAATGAGGAGGTATAGATGAAAAAACAAACCAGTGGTAGCAAAGTTTGAAATGGAATGGAATTAACTGCTTATAATCTTGAGTGAACTTGATCTGTGGAGAAATTCATTGGTTATATGTTCATGTTATTCAGTCTTAACAGACGTCTAGTAATATCTTTTTTTATGACTTATTAAGGTAATGCCTTCATTTCTAGAAATTTTTTGTTGATTTTTTTGGATGTCCTCTCAAAGGCAAAGCTCCAGGCACATTTCAGAAGTGAGAATGTTTGTGATATTAAGTCTGGGTCATTCAGGCAAATTAAGTTCTTATCTGCACTAAGCTCTCCCAGACAAATGACTGGAAGTCCCCTCCGTACTTCCGCAAATTAAATTCCTAATCTCTTGGTTTGCAAAAGACTATGTCTTAACACCTGTAGCGGTTTTCTAACTCAGCTCTCTTAAGTTCATTTTCTTTGTAGTTAACCATGTCATATGCTATTAGACTCTGGGCACCTTAAACAATTTGAAATTCAGATAAAGATTTGTGAATGGCTTAAAATAGTAGAATCTTCTTAGTGCTATTTATTCTCCCTCAGGTGACTAGTAAGAAGGGAAACTTTTTATGTTCTTCCTTAATTGTGGTCTGATTGGGGTTAGATTCATGGAAGGCAGTTGTAGAGACATAGGACAGGCTTGGATTGAAAACAGTATGTTTCCATTTTGTCTGCGTTGACTGTTAACAAGGTTTTTCTTACTCATAGCCCAAACTGCTGGCCATTAGTACTTACTGAGTGTCTACTACATGCTAGGTTTGGTGTTAAGTGCCTCATGTTATCTCATTCAATCCTCATAACATTTCAGTGCGCCACTAAAATAAGATCACTATGTCACCACTGCCACCATCCTCTTCATGACATCATCATCATCACTTGTGTTTTATAGATGAGGAAGCTGAGCCTTAAGGAAATAAAGGGCTTATCACATGTGCCCTTTATTATGTTGAGGTATGATCCTTAGCCTAGTTTGTTGAGAGTTTTTTCAGGAGTGGATATTGAATTTTGTCAAATGATTTATCTACATCTGTTGAAATGATTGTATGATTTTTGTATTTTTGAAATGGTGAAATGTTGAAAGCTTTTTCTCTAAAATGAGGAACAGGACAAGGAAATCTGATCTCTCCACTCCTAGTCAACATAGAACCGTAAGTCTTAGAGCAGTCAGACAAGAACAAAAACTGAAGGCATCTGAATCGGAAAGGAAGAAATAAAATTATTTGTTTGTAGGTGACATGGTCTTATATATAGAAAGTCCTAAGGACTCCACTGAATAACTGTTAGAATAAGTGAATTCAGTAGAGTTATAGGATATAAAATCTAATGTAATGTACAGCATGGGGACTATAGTTGACAGGACTGTATTGTGTATTTGGAAGTTGCTAGGAGAATAGATCTCAAAGGTTCTCACCCCTGCAAAATACTGTAGCTATGTGAGGTGATGGATGTGTTAACCAACCTTATTGTGGTAATATTAAATAATTACGCTGTGTACCTTAAACTTACACAGTGTTATTTGTCAGTTATATCTCAATAAAGCTGAAAACAAAGGCGGATAAAGGAATTTATTCAAAGTCACATGGCTCATAAGTGGTAGAGCTGGAATCCAGACCCTGTGTTTGGTGATTCCAGTCTGAACTCTGCACCCCTATGTTGTACTTACATATTTAAAGATTTCAGTCTTGTGTCGTAATTCTGCTTCTGTGCTTAGGACATTATGTTGGACAGTTTTCACAGTTCATTTCCTTGGCTTTCAATTTGAGTTCAGCTCTGGAGCTGTTTCTTAGATTAGTCTTTAAACCAGGGTATATGTGTGCCTGGGGTTTCATGGAAACTTTTCAGGGATTTTACATGCAAAAATAGTTTTAATGGTATTTAGATACTCCACGTATGTATTTACTTTCCTAAAATTGGTTTCCTGAGAGCTCTTGTGGCTGGCTGATTCTCCTTTCCTACCTTTCCATTCACAAATTGCTTTTCTCCCACTTGACAGAGAAGGTCATGCTTCTTACCCAGCATGAATCTTTCAATAGTTGATTGCCTCAGGGAGCAAAATCCTCTGGTTCTCCCAATAAAGGGACCATTTAAGAATTCTTAGCTCCTGAATGAGAATTTATAAATAGTAAAGCAGAGAGAGCTTTGGTCAGAATCATAGATGGGGCAGAGTCTTAATTTATCTTGGTGACAAATTCATGGCACGATTCCATGCTTTATTTCTTTCTTTTAGAATTGGACTTGATTGGTGTGTGTGTGTGTGTGTGTGTGTGTGTGTAGGGGGTAGGGAAATTTGCAGAGAAGGCAGATTAGTACATTTATTTGAATTGAAAAATGAGGTCAGGCTTTTCTGAATGAAAGTAAGTTTGATTTGGTTTATTGATTTGACAATGAGGACAGACTTAGCAATTAGATTGTTTAGTGGACATATTTCATTAAATGAGTGAAATCTACAGCTCCCAGGGTTGCAACAATGATTAAAATACATATATTCCTTGGTATGTATATAATTATATTTATTATGTATATGTACATATATGTATGCCCATATGTATGTGTGTGTACATGTATCTAAATAAATACATATATAAATATATATATAGTGAAATATTATTCACCCATAAAAAAGAATGAAATTCTGCCTTTTGAGATAACATGGATCAACCTGGAGGATGTTATGTTCAGTGAAATAAGCCAAATACAGAAAGATAAATACTGTATGATATCATTTATATGTGAAATCTAAAAAGGTTAAACTCATAGAACCAGTGAGTTCAATGGTGATTGCCAAGGGCAGGCTAAGGGATAGGGGAAATGGGGAGATGTTGGTCAGAGGGTACAAACTTTTATTTATAAGATGAATAGGTTCTGGGGTTCTAATGAATAGCATTGTAACTTTAGTTTATAGTAGTGTATTGTATACTTGAAATTTGCTAAGGTTGTAGATCTTAAATGTTCTCATCACACACACACACACACACACACACACACACACCCACACCCCATGTGAAGTGATGGATGTGTCCATATGTCTTTTATGAATAGATGATTTTTGTCAGTTATACCTCAATAAAGCTGGAAAAATAAAACGAAATACATACATACTGTGATGGAAATTACATCCTCATTAAACTTATAATAAAAATTTAAGTTGTCAACCTTAAAAATATCAGAAGAGTACAAGATTCTCTCAGAGGTGCAAAAGCTGAGGACTTGAACCACATGTTGTTAGACAACTGTGTCCTCTCACCTGCCCCCACATCAGCACATGGAGAAATGTCAAATTGGAGGATCAAACTAAAAATTATTAAACAGAGCTTAGCATTTATTATAATCTTATTCCTTGCTGAAACTAGTGGAACTAATTAGCAAGAGGAAATTGAACAAATTTTTTATGCCAGAGTATGTGTAGGTGAACTCCAATGTTGATGCAGGAAGTAAGAGAGTAAAAAACAAAACAACTACAAGGAATACCCAAAATAGAGCTACCACAAGTTTTTCATTTAAATAAGAACATTGTCAATACAGTGGAACTTGAAGTGGAACTTCAAGTCTGGAGTTGGGTACATGGAACGCTTTTTATGGGGAGTTGGTAGGCAAGAATCCTAGGAGAAGTGCAGTGGGTGGCCTGAAGTTAGGGGGACACGCCAGCATGTGCAGAGAGCGGGAAAGCTAACTTTCCTTCCCGGGGCATTAGATTCCTACCTGAGTTTATGTCCTGTGATCATCCACTCATTCCCTTTTTGCCCTGCTCATCTCACAGAAGCTTTGAGAGAGTAGAGCCAGTGTTTGCCTTAATGATTGTGCTTCACCGGTGACCTGTATAGCATGTGTTCGTTTGAAGCCGTAGACGTCTGGCCTAGTTGAATACCCAGTTCAAAGAAAGAAAGAGTTAACTTGACCTCCGGCTGTTTTCCATGTCCACATCAGTACATTTCTTTATCTTAATATTGTCTTTCCTTTTCTCATTTTTTTATGTGACGACTTTTACTTATTCTACCTCTTCTCACCAAACCTTTTCAATAGTCTTTTAATGGAAAATTTCCCTTAAGGGTCCATTTCTTTTGTCCCCTGTGCTCTAGTTCTAATGGATTATTACATCACCCCTTCCTTGCCTGATGAAAAGGCACGTCACGATAGGACTCAGCAGCACCCCTGTGCTCTCATAGCACTCCTAATATGATAGCACTTGTCACATGACACAGTACGTGGGGGTGTGTGAACTGGATTCCTCAGCCAAGCTGTGAGAACTCTGAAAGCATGTATTATCTGTGGTTCTTCAGTGCTTCCCGTAGAGGCTGTCACATGGGAGGAATTATATGCCTGTTGACTGAATGAATGGATATGCAAACATCAAAGACATCCGAGAGAAAGTAGTGAAAAAAAGAGACTAGTAATAGTATTAGTCAGTGTTTATAGTATGTTCATTATGTGCTGTAATAAGTGCTTTGTGTGTGCTAACTCATGGAATTCTCACAACCGTTCCATGAGTTCTCAAATTCTATTTCATAGATTGAAGATAAGTGAGAGTGGCTTGGAAACTCAGCTTTAACTCATTATTAAATGGAAAATACAAAGGAAGACTTTGGAGTCTAGGTGGCATGATAGCATGGGCATTTTGGCAGAAGACTGTGAGCCCTAGACAGGCTCTCTGGGTTCAGATCCTGGCTGTGACTTTCATTAGCTGTGTAACTTATTGGCCAAGTATGCCTTGATTTGCTCATCTGCAAAAAGGGGTTGACAGTAAAATGTAGCGTAGGCAATTGTTGTGGACACTAAATGAGTTAATGTGTGCAACATGCTGAGGTGGTACCTTGCAAAAGTAAACGGCCACTGAATGTTAGGCATTATTTCATCAATGACAATATTATTATTTTTACATAACAATTAAGTGTTTTGAATGTCTTACTGCTGGCTATCTTCTTTGTTTGCTTTTTCAGACAAGAAGGCTTTAGGGGGGGAGTGTATTTTCTATATGAATGTGAAGTTACTAGACCCTAAGATGTCAATATTGTTAATTTAGGGAAGATGAGAAGCCATTCTTTGTTTCAGTGCTTCTGGTGAGCCACTAGGATGCTGTCCAATTACTTGCAGATTTTAAAGTTCCAATGAGCTCAGAAAAGGAGTGAGTGACCTGGCCAATTCTTGAATAAAGGTCATTAGTAACAAGTAATATCAACTTACTGTTTTAAAATTACCTCCGTTTGCTCGTCAAGGTGGTGCACTGGTGGTACTTTTCACACAGGAATCTGGTGATAGGGAAATGGGATAACCCGGAGCCACTGTGATCATAAATTCTGCAGCTTTGTTACAGACCATGACTTTGCTCTGGCGGTGAAGTGACCTTGAAACAAAGGTATTTTTTTTACTTGAATAAGTTAGTATACGTGAATAAGATCTAAGAAAGGACCACTGTAGAATGAATTTTACTTCTAATAATTACTCTTCAGGGCTCTTCCTCTGGGTATCCTAGTGAGCTCTTCCAAAGTCTTGGGGGAAGAAAAGTTCCTCCTCCTATGCATGTCTGCACATGAATGTGCTTGTTTGTGAAAGGCCAAGGGGAGGGGCACAGAACGAGATTAAGGGTTACCTATAATTTGCTTCCGCATAATATGGCCAGATCGGAGGACCGTGTTCCTACCCCACCAACAGGCGTGCATCATTCTCAGTGGCCTTTAAACCAAGCAACAGGCAGAGATAACCTTACCACACATGGCATCGAGGGTATTGTTCCATTCACGGAGGGATTTCTTCCTCTCTTAGGAAAGTACAAAGGAAGGGTATACCAGGACATTCAGAAAGGTGGTCACAGATGAGAAAGCGCCAACCCTATAATTATGAAGGGGATTTCGTGAACCTTTTCTCTGAAAGCTTTTGGTGCTGCTGCAGTCGTTTGAATTACCTTCTGTGTTCCAGTAAAGTAGTCAAACATGAGACTCTCCTTTCTTGTTGCATCAAAATCAAGATTTTCAGCTTCACCTTAAATATGTTTGCTTTATTTTAATTTAGTTGTTGGACCTCCAGAGTCTTTCTTTTTTTTCATAGACATGTACTTGTTGATTTGAGGAGAGGGTTCCTACATCAATAGGTTCTGCCTGAAAAGACTTCTATAAATTTGAGTTTGTAAATTAAAAAAAAGTATATTCTGATTATTTGCCCTGTGACTCTAAACATCATTAAATACTTGTATTCAGTTTGTTCATCAGTATAGTGAGCACAGAAACTCACAGGCATTCTTATGAGAATGAAAGAACTAATGGCAAATGCTAAGTCTAGTTCTTGGCATATGGTAGGTAGTCAATATGAGGCAGGTATCTTTTATTATTCATTCTTTTGTTTTTGCTTTTTTTTTAGACAGTGTGAACAGGAGAGAGGGGCAGAGGGAGAGAGAGAGAGAATCAGGCTCCACGCTCAGCATGGAGCCCAATGTGGGGCTCGATCCCACAACCCTGGGATCATGACTTGAGCCAAAATCAAGTCAGTTGCTTAACCTACTGAGCCACCAAGGAGCCCCTATTATTGTTCATTTTTAATGATATTTAGTGACATAGGTAAATGATCATATTGAATGATAAAAGTAAATTACAAAATGGTATCCTGGGTCTTTTTTTAAAATTTTAAAATTTTATTTTGGAGGGAGTGAGAGTGTGTGTGGGGGAGAGGGGCAGTGGGAGGTGGAGGCAGAGGGAGAGAGAGCAAGAGAGAGAGATTGAAAATCTTAAGCAGGCTCCATGCTCAGCACGGAGCCCAACACGGGCTCAATCCCATGACCCTGGGATAATGACCTTAGCCGAAATCAAGAATCAGATGCATAACTGACTGAGCCACCAAAATGGTATCCCAAAGTGGTATCCTAGGTCTTGAAAAATAAATATATTTTTGTGTGTGTATTGATTTATCAGTGGTTGTCTTTCTGGGTGATGGCATTATTTTCTTCTGTTTATTTTTCTTATTAGTTTACAGTGTAACACTTTCTGCATTCTCTCTAAACGTGACTATTTGAGTGAAAGTTTTTTTTTTTTCTTCTTTTTTTAAAGAATGCTGTTGAAAACTCTCCTAACTTCCTTCAGAAATGTTTAACTTGTATGTTATTTATACTGGGGTTAAAAAAAAAAAAACAAAAAAACAGAAAAGGGAAAAAAAAAAAAAGAAATAATGTTTAACCTTTTTTCAGCCAAAGGGTAAATTGAGGATTACCCCTCCTGTACTTTGAGGAAGTATTGCAACATATAGGGGTGACATTTGGTGTTGAGATAGTTACGTTATTGATGGAAAAAATGTAGAATTATAGGATGGCTGATCATCATAAACCTCTCTCAAAATCTATTTTGAAAAGTATCTGAATTAGGTTTTTAGCTGTCTGAGGTAATACTAGGCGATCTGCCAATCACATTTTTATTTCTCTCGAATTATATTTGGGTTAAAGGATCAAAACCCTGGCTTATGCTATGGTGATAAAATTTCTGTCAGAACTTAAAATTCAAAATACAAAGTAGTAACTATTGTCTTCATGTTAAGATATTAAAAATCTTAGAATGCGGGGTGGCGCCTAGGTGGCTCAGTAGCTTGAGCATCTGACTTCGACTCAGGTCATGATCTCATGGTTTTACTGCTGAAAAGTCTTAGACTTAGTAATTTACAGCCTTACTTAACATATTCAGGCCTGAAGTATCAATTCCCCATGTGAAAGAGGTCTCCTATTTTCTGTGTACATACAGCAGCCTGTTTGCCTATAATTAGTGGAATGTTTTGGTGGTTTCTCTAGATTGTTTTAATTATTTTAGTCTTAAATTTATAGACTTATTAAATGCAGTCTTTTGATACTAATAAAACAGAAGGATGGTGTTCAAACGTGGGGAAGAAATATCCAGAGATCCTTGCTTCTTGTGACTGTAGTAGTCACTGTGAGTCAGGTACCTCAGAATGTTCTATGAGTAACAAAAATGAAGCATAGCTTGTTGTCTGCAAAGCAGAATATGCTAGGTGTTACCTAGAACTGCACTGTCCAGTACAATAGCTAGTAGACACTTGTGGTTAAATTAATTTAAATATAAAAATTGAGTATTTTAGTTACATATCTAAATGTTAAGTGTTCAGTAGCTACATATGGCTAGTGGCTTTTGTACTGGACAGTGAAGATATAGACCATTTCTACCGTTGCAGAGAGTTCTATTGGACACGCCCATCTAGAGGGTCCAAAACACGGTTATGGTTTATTGTGTAACCCATGAATGTGTCAGAACTGCTGTATGTCATTTGTGGAGATGATTTGCTGAGTAAAACCATGGAGCCAGAGAAGTTTTCTTTATATCTGAAGAGAGAAATTTAGAAACAGAAAATAAACGTATCTAAAAAAACAAAACAAGGGGTGCCTGGCTGGCTCAGTTGGTGGAATGTGCGAATCTTGATCTTGGGGTTGTGAGTTTGAGCCCCACGTTGGGCATAAGATTACGTAAAAATAAAATCCTTAAAAAATAAATAAAAAATAAAAACCAAAATAGAACAATAGCAACAATATCCTCTTCAAAACTCAAAACACCCACACAAGGGATTTGTTTATAAACACATCAATTTTTAAAAAACCTTTTATTGAACCATCTTATATAGTATATAGTATCTATGTCTAATATATATACAGTCCCTGTAAAAGCATATGTTACAGGTTGATGCACTTTTACAAATTGAACACCACAGTGTCACTGGCACCCCGTGTGCCTTCCTTTGTGTTGAAAGTGTTGCAGCTTGCTTATTAATTAAGGAATGTATTTTTACTTTTAAATATTAAATGACTTGAGATACTATGTCATAAGAAAACTCTTTAATATGAAATAAAAATTAAATTTTGAAATAAAATTTAATTGAGGTTGTATTTCCAATCCTCTGTAGTATAAATACTGTCTCTAATTTGTGAAACAAAATTAAACAGGAATGTAAGAAGCAACAAAAGCACTATTTGTGAACATTTGAGAGAAACTTTTCTTTTTTAATGTTTATTTATTTATTTTGAGAGAGAGAGAGCGTGCATGAGTGGGAGAGGAGCAGAGAAAGAGGGAGAGAGAGAAACCCAAGCAGCCTCCCTGCCCAGCATGGAGCTGGACGTGGGGCTTGATCCCACGACTGTGAGATTGTGACCTGAGCTTCAATCAAGAGTCAGTCACCTGACTGAGCCACCCGGGTTCCCTGAGAGAAACTTTCTTGAATATTTAATCCCTCCTGGTCACTGGAGGAGCACTTGCACTTGGGACACATGGGAACCACCAGTTCTTCTGTGAATTGCCAGAATTCCATTTCATGTGCACTGAAGAAGAGGAACCTACAGACTCACTTCAGATTTAGGATTAAAATAAATATTTAACCAATGAATGTAATAAGTTGGAGTGGTTAAACTGTCCCCAAAAGAATGCTTACTTCGGTAGCACATATACTAAACTGTTTCAAAAGGGGACAATAAAAATACTAGTTTTTTTCCAGTTGTAACATGCAAAGTTTGGGGCTTTGATGATGATGAAAAACCAAAGCATGGAAACTGATTGGTTTCTAGACTTTTTGTTTTGTACCTACATACTTAACTCCAAAAATGGGAAAGTTAGTAGGAAAATGATAGTCACGTGAAAGTTTTTAATTTTAGCAATTTATTTTATAGATATTTCATGTAATAAATCTTTAGATGCAATTTCTTATGGGCTAATACATAATTTTTAAATCCTATTTACTGAAGAAGTTAATAGATTGTTTTGTATCTGTGGGTTGTTTTTTTTTTCCTTTTCTAAATTTTTAATTGAAGTATAGTTGACATAGTATTAAATTGGTTTTACATTTTTTTTAAATGTTTATTTATTTTCGAGAGAGAGACAGAGCATGAGCCGGGGAGGGGCAGAGAGAGAGAGAGACAGAATCTGAAGCAGGCTCCAGGCTCTGAGCTGTGTCAGCACAGAGCCCGACACGGGGCTCGAACTCACGAACCAGGAGATCATGACCTGAGCCAAAGTCGGACATGCAACAGGTACTCTGGTTTCAGATGTACAACATAGTGATTCCACATTATGAAATACTCACCATGATAAGTGTGTTACAATATTAGACTACATTCCCTATGCTATACTTCTCATCCTATGTATGTTAATGGTCTGCAGCAAAGCTTTTTACTATCTATTATAGACTTTCTTTTCAGATTTTTTTTGGACTAGAAATCATAAAAATGTATTTTATATCTTGAGTTAGTACAAACACACGTATGTTTATAACTGAAATCAGTAAATAACACCTCCATTGCTGTGATGTGGTATATATTTTATTCTATTCATCTTTAATCTCTTGTTTAGTTCCCTTAAAAAATGCCCTACGAAATTGATTTTACATCTCACTAATGGGTTGCAGCTGTCTATGTTGAAAATCCTATTCTAATCTTGTGTAGAAGCCAAAGTTTGGCAGTTGCTAATTATTAAGGAACCCTGCTTTCCAGCATCTACATGTGGGACTGCTGGTATAGTTGTTCCTCTTCAAGGCCACTGTTGACCATCCAAATTCAGATCTGCCCCTGTCAGCAAACACATGAGCTCCTACTGCCTTTTACATCTTGTGGCCATTCTTCTCTAATCTTGCCTGACTCGTGTCTGCTTAAAACTTTGACAGCGGTATAAAGTGTGCCCACTTTATTGTGACTAGGTGTTTATTGTGGTCCAAGGGAAGGGTCACAGTTGTTCTCAGGGAGAGTCTGCAAACTGAGCCATCGCTCCTTCCTCAATTTTTTTTTTTTTACCCATTTTTACAAAAATCGAGATTAAATGCATATAACATAAAATTCACGTTAGCCATTTTAAAGTGTACATTTTTTTCTTAAGCATATTCAGTGTTGTGCAAGCACTGTTTAATCCCAGAACATTTATATCGCTCCAAAAAGAAGTGCTGTACCTCCCAACTTTCCTCTCCCACACCCCCTAGCAACCTCTAGTCTATTTTCTGTCTTTGTGGATTTGCCTTTTCTGGACAATTCATATGTGAAATCATACAATGTGTGACTTTCTGGATTGATTTCTTTCACTTAGCATAATGTTTTCAAGGTTCATCCATGTTATAGTATGTGTTAGTACTTTAAAAAAATTTTATTTTAATTTTTATTAAAATTTTTTTTGTTTGTTTATTTTTGAGAGAGAGACAGAGAGAGAGAGAGAGACAGAGTGTGGGCAGGGGAGGGGCAGAGAGAGAGGGAGATACAGAATCTGAAGGCTCCAGGCTCCAGGTTCTGAGCTGTCAGCACAGAGCCCGACGCGGGGCTTGAACTCGCAAACTGCGAGATCATGACCTGAGCCGAAGTTGGACGCTTAACCGACTGAGCCACCCAGGTGCCTCTATTTGATTTTATTTTTTATAGTAAGTAGGCTCCACGCCCAAAGTGGGGCTCGAACTCATGACCCTGAGATTAAGAGTTGTGCTCCACTGACTGAGCCAGCCAGCCACCCTCCCTGCGTGTGTTGGGACTTAATTCCTCCTTTTTTTTTTTTTTTTTTTTTGAAACTGAGCTATAGTTAACCTATAGCATTATATTAGTTTCAGGTATACAATAGTAATGATTTGATATTTTGTGTATATTGTGAATAAATTCCTTTTTATGGCTGAGTGATATTCCATTGTATGAATATACCACCACATTTTGTTTATCCACTCATCAGTTGATGGAGTTCTTTTTCCATTTTCTATTATGAGTAATGCTGTTGGAAACATTTGTGAATAAGTTTTTATGTGAATATAATGCTTTTATTTCGTGTGTGTGTGTGTGTGTGTGTGTGTGTGTATTTGGGAGTGGGTCATATCATATCATAACTGGGTCATATCATAACTCTGTCTTTGAGGACCTGCCAAACTTTTCCGTAATGGCTGCACTATTGTACACAGCAGTGTGTGAGGGTTTCAGCTGTCTACATCCTCAACACTTATTTCCATTTTTTAAAAAGTTATTACAGCCATTCTAGTGGGTGTTAAATGGTCTTTCATTGTGGTTTGATTTGCATTCCTCTAGTGATAAATCATATTAAGCATCTTTTCATGTGCTTCTTGGGCATTTTATATCTTCTTTGAAGAAATGTTCAAATCCTTTGCCCATTTTTTAATTGAGTTATTGTCTCTTTATTGTTGACTTGAAAGAGTTCCTTATATAATCTGGATATTAGTTCTTTATCAGATATATGATTTTTCAAATATCTTCTCCCATTTTGTGGGTTGCCTTTTTATTTTCTTGATAGTGTCATTTGATGCACAAAAGTTTTTAATTTTGATGAAGTCCAGCTTATCTATTTTTTTCTTTTGTTATTTGCACATTTAGTGTCGTATTTAGGAAACTGTTTAATGCAGGTCACTGAGATTTATACCTGCATTTCTTTCTAAGAGTCATAGTACTTCAATTTAGTTTTTGATTCATTTTGAGTTAATTTTCACTTAGGGGGTGAAGGAGGAGTACATGTTCATTCTTTTGGTTGTGGAGATCCAGTTGTGTCAGTACCATTTATTGAAAAGACTTTTCTCCCCACCTACCTCATCTTTTTTTTGAGACCTGTCTACACCTCTGTATATGGAAAGGAGAATGGGAATTATTTGTAGATTCACTCATTGATTCAGTAACATTGGATCCAGTAATATTTTTGTTAAGCAACTTTATTACAGTATCATTTAAACACCATGAAATTCACGCATTTTAAGTGTACAATTCCATGATTATGAGAGGAGACAGAAGGTAAAGTCACGTTAAAAAAAAAGAACCAGACCCCATTGTAGAATGCTTTGATGGGTATCAAAGGCTGTAATTGTAGGTATGCCCATGAGCATTTGACTCAGGAGACAAAAAAGTGCTTCTTCTGTCCTAAAAGATTTGTTTTCTGGGAATTTTTTGATTGTTTCCAAGGTAAAGATACAGGACAGGGCTTCTAGGTTTTTACATTAAGCAAAGTGTAGGGAAACTTGTGAATTGTTGGCCAATACTAGGAAAGTAATTTCTCTGGCCCTGAGTGAGCTACGTTTTTCACGTCTTGCTCCAGCTGTCTCTTATCGTTCACCCGTGAACTTGTGCTTATGAAGTCCTCTTCATGGTTGAAAATTCATTTACTATGTGTAGTTTTGTAATAGAAATCTGATCATGTATTTGCAGGAAGAAAGTTATAAATAAGAGACAGTAATTTACTGACTTGATTTTATTTTCCCATTGTTGACATCTTTTACATTTTGGCAAAAAGGAGTTGAATCTCATATAGAAAAATTTTCTTTGAACATTTGCCAGATTCAGTTTACTGTCATTTCTAGTTAAAAAGGTTTTCTTTTTTCAAACTTAACATATACCTCCTTTTTGCACAGCAGATGGGAAAGATCTATGAGTTGCTACAGAGAATTATAGGGTTTTTTTCTCTATTTGATCTTTGATCTTAAGACAGCTTTTAACCCTGTAGTAATCTCCCGAGAGATTTGAGGAAATATTTTGTAAAACAAAATTATGGGGACTCTGAATACATAATTGTTATTCTCAAAGCATTGTGTCAAATGTAAAGTAAATGCTTTTAAGAAATCATTTCAGCTGTTATGTGTTTTTTATTAGGCTGAATTCTCAGTGTGGTTTATATCTAGCTGCATTATTACAACTTAAGTTTTGAATTTATTGTTAGGGAAATAATGAGACTTTTCTTGATTATATCAGCAGTTGGAAAAAAAATCACATCACTGAACAGCCAAAACTCTTTAATTAGGTTTTAAGACTAAAAACTGTATTAGGGTATTTTAATTTGGAATTCGGAATGTTGCTTTTATGTTGACTTCTCAATAAACTTTAAATTTGGTTTCATACTCTTATCCTTTAGCAAAGAAGTTTAGGCATTAATAACAACAGAATTGTGCTGCAGAAAAAGCATTGCTGTTATCCTTAAAATATGACGCAACAAAATAAAAAATGGCTGGACAACTGCAGGATTATTACTTTTTTGGAACCCATCAGAGAGTGTAAGTTACAGGCAGCCAGCTAGCTTGAAGTCTGAGGAGAAACAGATGCCTGCAGGGAGAGACATGAGCTCTTGCTTACCTGGGCATTGGCAAGAATTTAGCTAGAGCAGTGAAAGGAATGATGGGTGCTGAATGAGGGCTGGCAAGAAAGTGTGAAGTCCCTGGAGGCTGCACCTAGAAGGAGAGTTTATATCCACCTCCAGGCTTTTTCTCTATGAACTCTACCAGCTGTTCCCAAAAATGATAGTTGAGATTCCCGAGAAAGTGTCCTTTGGTAGTGCAGAGTTTGGGGAGAACAGCAGCTGCTACAGATGGAGCCAGAAATTCTGCCAGGACCCTCCTTCCTTATCTTCCCTTTCTCCTTTACCAAATGAATTTAGTGGGGAAAGCAAAAAAAAGAAAAAAAAAATTACTGTTGCCTTTAGGGCACTGGTAAAATCCCATTGCATCTGGGATTAGGGAATAGGATCAAACCTACCCATGGGTGGCGTGTTGGATCCAGAACCACAGCTGGGTGAGGGGAAGGTGCACTGAGGACATACCACTGAAACTTGAGAATTCAGTGACTAAGATTGATGCTTAATCAGAACAACAAAATCTCTATATTCCTACCTTCTGTTACCACTGTGGTCGGTGTAACAAGTAACAGTGGAATACTGCTCTGCTGGAAGAGTGGTCAGACCATGTGGACAGACCATCTTCGAGGCACAGCACAAACAGAGGACCTAAAGCTGAGAGTATAGCAGACATTGAGAGAAACCTTGGCAAATGTACCCTCCCTCTAAACACAAGTTACCAGTAGATGCATTTGAAGACTGTGTGCTGAGGGCAGCCATATCCATAATAAACCTCAAACCCAGCCTGACTTCTGATGGGACTAACTCAAAACCCTACCCTAAAGGGATAGCAAAAGAAAAGACATGTCCATTCCTAGGCATAAAAATAATTATGTCCGGGCACCTGGGTGGTTCAGTTGGTTAAGCGTCTAACTCTTGATCTTGGCTCATGTCTTGATCTTGGGGTCATGGGTTCAAGCTCTACATTGGGAGCTCCCACGCCCAGAGCAGAGCCACTTGAAAAAAAATATTACCTCCTTCCTCTTCTTCACAAGATGTTCACCTTTCACCAATCAGGAGGCCTACAAAAAGGCAACAGAAATACCCACAGTACTGTCAAGAGATAAAGCAATCAACAGAATCAGATTCAGATATGACACAAATGCTGGAACTATCTGATAGAGAATTTAAAATAACTATAATTTCTATATTGAAAGCTCTAATGAAAAAGGTTAACAGCATGATAAATTAGATGGGTGGTTTTAGCAGAAAGATAGAAACTGTAAGGAAGAATTAAATAAAAAGATTACAAGTGAGAAAAAGCAGAAATGAAGAGTATCTTTGGTTTGCATATGAGTAGTTCTGACAGAACCAAGGAAAGAATCAGTCAGCTTGAGAGTAGGTGAATAGAAATAACTGAAAAAGAGAAAAAAAGTCACTAAAGAAAAAAAGGGTAGGGAAAAAATGCAAAGCAGAACAGAGTGTCTCAGAGCTAGGGAACAATGCCAACATATCTAAACATAAGCACAGCTGGAGTACTGTAAACCACTGAAAAATTAAACTGGAAAAGGCAAAACCATAGGGAGGGAAACCAGATCAGCAGTTTCCAGGGTTGGAGATGGGGAAGGGGTTGATTGCAAGGGGCAAAATGAGGGATTTTATTTTGGGTAATGAAGCTATTTTGTAAGGTGAGGTAGGTAGGAGTGCTGACAATACTGACTCCATCTCTGGCCCTCTGTCTTGTTCACCTTCTCTCAGTGACTTGTCTTCGGGCTGTGTTCCAGGCCCCCTGGGAGATTAACGTACATACCTTAGAAATGCCCTCCAAGGGGGCACCTGGGTGGCTCAGTCAGTTGAGTGTCCAACTTTGGCTCAGGTCATAATCTCACAGTTTATGAGTTCGAGCCCCGCATCAGTCTCTGTGCTGACAGCTCACAGCCTGGAGCTTGCTTCGGATCTGTGTCTCCCTCTCTCTGCCCCTCCCCTCCTTGTGCATGCATGCGCGCTCTCTCTCTCCCTCTCCCTCTCTCTCTCTCTCTCTCTCTCTCTCTCTCTCTCTCTCTCTCTCTC
>NC_064813.1:3628877-3683135 GCF_023721935.1 Panthera uncia
CTCTCTCTCTCTCTCTCTCTCTCTCTCTCTCTCTCTCTCTCTCTCTCTGAAAAACAAAAATAATATTAAAAAAAGAAAAAAGAAATGCCCGCCAAGGCTGGAATGGAGGGAGGGTTGTTTTTGCCTCCCCAAAATCAGTTAGAGATAACTTAGTCTTTCCCCTTCCTGATACACAGCTGGTGCCATAAGATCTAATTAAAGGTTAGCTGTCAGGTGCGTGCAAGCCCTTTGATCTCATTACAGTGCCCTCCTGTGTGTCCCCTTGCTCTGTAAAATCTGGGAACTAAGGTCTGGATTTTGCAAAGAATAATTGTGCAGCTGCTGTGGGTCATCCTGAGTCTGTTCCCCCGGTCAGGAAGTTACCCCCAAATAAAACTCTGTGTATCTGTATGGAGTGGCCTGTTTTATTTTCTGGTCTCAAAGTGCCTTCTCGGTTTGGTGGATACTTTACTGTCCCTACTTTACCTTTCAACAAGTCTAAACATGATTCTATTTGCCAAAACCTCCAAGAGTGAATTTTACTCTATGTACAGGGGGCACCTGGGTGGCTCAGTGGGTTGAGCATTTGACTCATGGTATTGGCTCAGGTCATGATCTCGTGGTTTGTGAGTTCAATACCTGCATCACGATTCATGAGTCTGAGCCCTGAGTGGGGCTGTGTGCTGACAGTGTGGAGTCTGCTTGGGGTTCTGTCTCTCCCTTTCTCTCTGCTCTTCCCCTGCTTGCACGTGCACACTCTTTCAAAACAAATAAATAAACTTAGAAAACCCAGGATGTGAAGGGAAACCCAAGTAAAATACAGACTATTAGTAATGAACCTGTGTTACAAATGACCAGCATAACTTCACTGAAGGGAGTGGGGGACTACTCCTAGAAAAGGATTAGCTTAATTAAGGTTGAGTATTGTTAGGCTAAAGACAAAAAAAGAGCTACATACAAGTACTGTACTCTGTTTAGTAAATTTGTTTTTCACAGAAGTATAGATTAGCAATTCTGAAACTGTTTGCTAGGGTTGAAAAAATAGATACAGTAGTTAAAGAGAGCTGGAGAAATCAGAGAAAATCAGAGAAATTACAAATAAGGAAAGGTAATAGGTTAGAATGAACCCTGTGGTGTCAGATTGCAATCAGAGATATTGGTATGAATTCATTCTGAATATTTTAGCTATATATGTACATAGATACAGAAATAAATTATTCTCTATAAATAAAAAGTATAGTGTATGCGTAGGTTAGTATACATGCATATACTTCTGATCTCTGCTGACAGGCCCTAGAAGCAGAGATAGCCCAGGAAGCACACCTGGTCCCTATATCTTTTCTAAATACCATTCTCCAGTTAAAGGAACCAGGGTTCCTTGGAGAAGTGGTCGATTCCATGGCTAGGTTAGAGATACACGAAATAGGCCTGGGGCATCTTGTTTTGCTACAACTAAGGAAGGTCTTAAAAAAAGAATGGGACAGGGGCATCTGGGTGGCTCAGTCAGTCGGTTAAGTGTCCAACTTTGGCACAGGTCATGATCTCACAGTTCATGAGTTTGAGCTCCTCATCAGGCTCTGAGCTGACAGTACAGAACCTGCTTGGGATTGTCTGAATTTGAGTAGAAACAGGATATTTGCAGAATCTCAGAGTATCTCTTCCAAGATCTTAATTACAAGTGAGAGTAACTTAATAGTGGATAAATCTGGTAGATACCAAGAGATGAGAACATCACTTTTATGGTTTCTTGCCAAAATGCATAACCTCAATTAATTGTGAGAAAACATCAGATAGACCCCAAATATTTGATTATTAGTCCTCAAAGGTATCAAGTCTCAAAGACAAGGACAGATTTAGGGATTGTCACAGATTGGAGAGACTAATGCATGTCCAAATGCATTGTAGAAGTTTGGTCAGAACAAGGATGTTAGTGGGAAAATTCACTTGGGTGAAATCTGAGTAGATTGCATCAGTGTTTATTTCTTAGTTTTGACAAGTTTTGATGGTTAAGTAAGATGTTAATATTAGGGAAAGTGAAGAGCATAGGGAATTCTCTCTAGTATGCTTGTAACTTTTCTGTGTTTTCTGTCAGTTTACAATTATTTTATTTTAAAATTAAAAAGTTAAAGGGAAAACTTTTAAAAACTTTTTTTTTTTTTTTTTTACTTTTTTCTCTTTCCTCCTCCTCCTCCTCCTGTGCTGCCTGCTGTTGGAGATAGTCTATAAAAACAAAGCTCCTACCCTCAGTTAATGGAAATTTAAATTTGTAAGTTTTAGTTCACTTTAGGAAGATTAAATTCCTTTTTTTAAAGATTTTATTTTTTAAATATTTTTAATGGCTACACCTAACGTGGGGCCCGAACCTACACCCCCAAGATCAAAAGTCACATGTTCTACCAGCTGAGCCAGCCCTGTGCCCAAGGATGGTTAAACTCTTTTCCAATCCCCTACTATTATATAGTTTCACTAAAACAAGGAGAAATATTTCATAAATTTCTCCTGAAATATTTTACTGCCTTCGCATTATCTTGCAAGTTGTGTGAAGGAAATTTGAACATGTAACTATTACTACAGGCTTCAAGTCTAAAAATTTTTAAAAACTTGATAGCTACTTCCAATTCTTAATTGCATTATTGATTCATGAAATGTTGGGTAACAACTGGTGACAGGTGCTGAGCTGGGACCTATGTTACAAAGATAATTAAGGTAGGTCTCTTCCCTGGACAAATTTGCAGTTATTTGGAGGTTGTTAGGAAAACAAACAAACCAACAAACTATAGTGAAGTTTACTAATCAGTGTGGTTTTACTGAGCATGTTTTCTCCAGTTTCCTTGTACCTTCTGCTTGAAATTCTTCTGTCATTTAGAATCTCAATTCCATTACTGCCCCCAACCCCCCATGATTAAAGCCACTTTGGAATTCTCAGTAGTTCCTGAAGTTTCCTAACACAGAGAAGGACACTAGTTCTTGTCCTGGCTGCAACTTACCTAGTATTCCAGTTACTCAGAATACTTCCTTGCTTAACATGCTGCTTTTACCAAAGAAACTTTGGAGTATAAATAAAATGCCTTTACTTAAAATTCTGCTTCTCTGGGGTGCCTGGGTGGCTCAGTAGGTTGAGTGTCTTGATTTAGCTCAGGTCATGATACCAGAGTTGTAGGATTGAGCCCCCTGTCGGGCTCTGCACTGAGCATGGAGCCTGCTTAAGATTCTCTCTCTCCCTCTCTCTCTTTGCCCCTCTCCTGTTCATGCTTTCTCTCTTTCTAAAAAAAAAAAAAAAAAAAAGCAGGGGGTGCCTTGGTGGCTCAGTCAGTTGAGCATCCGACTCTTGATATCAGCTCAGGTTGTGAGCTCAAGGTTGTGAGATAAAGCCCCTACGTCGGGCTCCATGCTGTGTGTGGAGCCTGCTTGGGGTTTGCTCTCTTTCTCCCTCTGCTCTCCCCTGCTTGCACACACTCTCTCTCTAAAAATAAATAAATAAACAATTTAAAAAATTCTGCTTCTCTGTTTTGTTTATCCCAAGGTCTATTCATGGAACAATAAAATAACTTAAGAAATCTTGGAACTCTAAGTTCCAAGTTTGTAGAAAAAAGTATATATACACCTTTGCGATAATGTCAGATAATTAGATCTCATTGAAGCTTCTCAGTTGACCCTAGGTTAAGAACCATGTTTTGGGGCAAAAGTGAGGTATCATTTTATCTTGCTACTTGGTTTGGTACTTATGCATTAGTAAATAATTTTGGTGGGGTGGTGACTATGATAACTCGAACAGTGAAAAGTTATATAAAAAAGCCCATGTTATGTTTTGTAATGGTGACTCTGAGGACATACAGCAGGATCATCTAACAGTAGCAGGCTGCCTTCAGAGTAGGAATGTGATTTAGAAAAGAGTCTGCCATCCAGTAAGCAGCCAAGAGCAAGCAAGTGATGCCCTTCTCTTTTTCCCCAGTGGGAGGAGCAAGGAGTAAAACTGAAGGGTGATAGCCTTGGAGTCTTTCGCATCACTCTTGTGTCTCCCCTGCGTGACTTCTTGCCACTCCATTCCTGACATGTTCCATTTGCCCTGCTGCTGTTGCTGTGATATTGGTCTCATTTGACGCTAAAGGTGAACCTTTTAGTTTTTAATGTTTCAGTGTCACGTTGTGCTGAATTCAGATTCCAGTTGCTTATGAAATAAATGGCTGCCATGTGGTGTTCTGCAAAATCCATTTTCATATGTCTTATTTCATTTGATCTTATTTAAGTAAATGAGGTTTTGAAATATAACTGGGGCACACTGACATTTTATGGCATGGCTGAATTGTCTTGAGAGAAGAAGTATGTGTGAAACCTGAATTGGTATTTTTTTTTTAATGTTTATTTATTTTTGAGAAAGAGTGCACGTGAGTGGAGGAGGGGCAGAGAGAGAAGGAGACAGAAGAACTGAAGTGGGATCTGTGCTGACAGCAGAGAGCCCGATGCAGGGCTTGAACTCAGGGGCTGTGAGATCAGGACCTGAGCCGAAGTCGGACGCTTAACCGGCTGAGCCACCCAGGCACCCCTGAATTGGTATTTTATGAGTTGCTAATGGGATTATGGAAGAATGGTGTGAAATTTGTATAAAGTAACCTATGGAAAAGCCAGTAGGACTGCGGAAGATAAGGTTGTATGTTTTGGCAGTCACCTCTAACGCTAAATGCTAGTGATTACACCTTTGCCTATATAAAACCATAATGATTTACATTTTAAGATGGAGTTTTCATCTGTAGAAATAAATTACTTTATTATTAATGAATCCAGGACGAGAGAAATGTATGCTACAGTTGTAGCACATACATGATTTACTTAATGATCAATAATGTCTTAGGTTCTATTATATGAAACTTTTTTTTATTTAGACTTGAACTTGTAACATGTTTGAGCTAATTTGGAGCTTTGTTAGGGATAGATTGTGATTTTTTTTTGCCTTTAGAGATGTTCTAAGAAAAATTCTGGAATAGTTGTTTCATTTTGTAGTGAAGTCTTACAGCATACTGAAAACTAAACCTGATGCAAGGAAGTGGTTTTTATTCTCAAGCGAACATGAATAGACTCATTAAAGAGAATCTCTTACTGTTTTTTGACTGTATGCAGAGTACATATTTTGAGTTTTTGATAAACTTTATTTCCTGGATGATCTCTCTTGCTGAGTGCCCTCTAATTAACTTTTTAAAAAGCGCCAAACAGTGCCACCTCCCCACTGCTTTAAAATCTTTTCGTGAGAACAAGGAGAATGATTAACTTTCTAATTGATGTATGGTGGCATAGCTATCTAAAATACTTTCATTAAAGCGACTTAATGTTTTAAAGATAGCCAAGTTAAACATGTAATCACTCTCCAGAGTAATTAAAATGAAAGAATGAATATAATTAGAAATTGTCTGTCTTTTTATAGGGTGTCACGTAACTGATAGTTCTGCTATGAATATGCAGTTGCTAATAAACGGTTCTGGTAGTTTCCTTGGAGAAACTGGTAGAGGAGTAATATTGCAATACTTTTAGTCCAGTCTGAGTTTAGCAGAACTTTTACATCGCTCTGTGTGGCATCTGCGGTTACTCAGTGAGGTCAAAACATACGTGCAGATTGTACTGGCTTTTTTTCCCCACAGTAGAGCCAGAAATATGGGTTTTTAGGAACTGATTGATTTTCTTAAGTCAATTTTTGAGTTTTGTAATGGCTCCTATTATAAAAAATTAAGTTCTTTTTAAGAAAAGAGGGACTGAATAAAAATAAAGATTAAGACTGAAGTTTGGTTGCCTACAGTCAGCTAGAACAGACGGGCAGAATTGGTGAGTCATTTGTGTAGCAGATACACATAAATTTGCTCCTTTTAGCGGCCACGTGAAAAGCATAGCCCTTTGTACACACCTTTTTGTCAAATTTTTCTGAGCAGCGTTTGCCAGATTTTTGATTGGTTTATTTTTCTTCAAAATTTAGCACTGTGATTAAAATAAAAGGTTAGTTTACTCAAAATAACAAGTTAGTTATGCTTGTTAAATTTGAAGGTCTTTTTATGTGTACTTTACAGCTTTTTTCCCCCTATAGGATTAACATCTTGGAATTGGACCCAGCCCATCCTTTTCAGATACTGTTTTCCTTTCCTTCCATCTGATGACTTTCCCTGTCCATCTGGGTAACTTCAGCTCAGCTCAGGGCTAGTTTTTTCTGACTTCCCTGTGTGTACTCCACCCCTTTTCCTGCCACTCTGCTTAAACCGCCTGCAGCCTGGTCTTCAGCAACCAAAATCCCACGGGATAGGTTTTGCTTCTTACCTTTTTTCATCCTGCTGTAAAATTTGTCAGTATTGGCTTCTCTCTTTTAAAACACTGTTTTTCTGCTCTCCTGATTTTCTTTCTACTAATGTGGCTGCTGCTGCTTATTCTTTGTGAGCTCCTCTTCTGCTCAGTCCACTAATGTTAAGTTCTTTAGGTGGTTTCTCTGGGCTCCTTTCTTAATTTTCTTTTTTTTTTTTTTTTTAACGTTTTATTTATTTATTCATTTTGAGAGAGAGAGAGAGAGAGAGCACAAGCGCACAGTTACACTCATAGGGGAGGAACAGAGAGAGAGAGAGAGGGAGAGAGAGAATGAGCAGGGGAGGGGCAGAGAAAGAGGGAGAGAGCCAATCCCAAGCAGGCTCCACACTGTCAGTGCAGAGCCTGAGGTGGGCCTCAAACTCACAAACTGTGAGATCAAGACCTGAAATGAAACCAAGAGTCGGATGCTTAACTGACTGAGCCACCGGCGCCCCCTCCTTTCTTTTCTTATGTGTCAGATCTTCTCAGGAAGATGTCTTTTATTCTGGAGCTTCAAATTCATGTGGGCCGGATGACTCCCAAATAAAAATTCTCAGCCCAGATCTTTCTGACTTCTATCTAGCTGGCTTCTGGGTAGTTCAGTGAGTGAGAAAAATCGCTAAGATGCCACATAAACCCTTGAAACCCAGTGTTTCCAAATAACTCTTTAGTAGGGATTCCCTACCCCCTACCTCCTTTTCTGGTCCTATCATTCTTCTGCTTGAAAATGTTCCGTGCCTCTTCATGCTGTCCACATGCTGTGGCCCTAACTGTATTTCCCGCTTCATTTCCCATTGTGCCATATTTAACCTTGGCTTTAGTGAATCTGAAATACTTGATTTGCTACCAGTGCGTCCTGAACCTGCCTATATCCGTGTTATTTTGCTTGCCTCATGCCTTTCTCTCTGAAACAGATTCTCATCTCTTACAGATGCTCAGACAGTTCATTGCCAGCTTGCTACCGGAACTCTCCCCGATCTAGGGAAGCTGCATTCCTCTTTCTCTATATTTCTCTATATTTCTCTGTCCTTTTTGAAAACTCCTATGTTCCACTGAAACCCATTTAATGACATTACTTCATTCTGCTACTTGTATAATTTTGTACTTTCCTTATCTCTCCCACTAGTCTGCCAGATCCTTGAGGCTGGAGTTAAGACATCTTCCCTCACAGGACCCAAACATTGGGCCTGACGTAGGGTGGGCATTGCCCGACCTGATACGGTAATTTGATTGAGGGATTGGGGAGTGATACTTCTGACCACTCTTTCAGCCAGTGTTCATATTAAATTCTGGGCACACAGCAGGATTAGGTTCTGTACTACTTAGCCTGCATGTAGAGTCAGACTAGACTCGTGCCGGCTGTATGTGGGGAAGTGGTTGTGGGGCTTTAGAGCTCTGGCTGATAGCATTTACCATATTAACTGACTCTAAGATGAACATTTCCCCCCACATTTCAACATTCCTGAAATTACGATGCATTTTTACAGCGGATGGTCTCTTACAGTGATAACTGACAATGTTGTATATACTATTTATGTTAGTATCTTTAATAACATGTCATATGATCCATAGCATCTTAGATTCGATGAACTTCAGTAACTTAGTGTATGAGGTGACTTCCATTCATGGGGTTGTGTCACCCAAGAGTGTGATTGGTTGTAGTGGCCATTGTGGTTCTAGTCAACACTCTTTCCGGCCCTGACACATAACACAATGGTTGTGCAGAGTGGGTACACTGGGCTCCCCTCACCCCGTGGTCCATGGTGGGTTCCTACTGGTAGAGGTAACTTAGGGCAGCCTCACCTCCTATCTACAGTGTTTGGTTCTGTGCTGAACAGTGCCTGTGTGTGTCTGATTAGAGTGAGACCAGGGCTTTTGTTCGGTGGGAAGAAGTACTTTCTCTCCTTTTCCATAAGAACAAGGTGGTAGTGTATAGCCCATGGAGCTGCTGGCAGCCATGATGCCAGAAGGGAGTGAGCCTGAGCTTCTGGCAGGCTGTAGAAGAGGGCGGCACCAGCAGAAGCGGAGAGAACTGAGCTGCGGCCTGAAAGTCTGTGAAGAGGCAGCAGAGCGTTGGCATTAGAAGCCCAGCTCTGGACTGTTCTGCAAGTAACACCAACTTCTCTCAGTTTCCTGGTCTGGAAAAAGTATAGCTGGTGGGATATATGGAAATATGATTGCACTGTCAGAGTTAAGCTGTCAAATAATCATTATCTTACACTTCTAAAAGAAGTTTATTTATTTAAGTAATCTCTACACCCTACATAGGGCTCGAACTCACAACCCTGAGATCAAGAGTTGCATATGCTCCTCTTACTGAGCCAGCCAGGTGCCCCCAGCATCTTACTTTAATAGGGAAATACTAGTGGTGTTCCCACAAAGGTCAGAAACATTGTACTGGAGGTATTAACAAATGCAGTTGACGAGAAAACAAGTGGAGGCGTCATCATTGGAACACTATTTCCTGTTTGCGGTTGATGTGGCATTTTACTTGGAAAACTCTAGTGAATCACTGGTAAAACTGACTGAAAACAGTGACCTTAACGAGCATTATGCTCAGTGAAATAAGCCAGACATAAAAGACCACGTAATTATATGATTCCATTTGTATGAAATGTTCACAGTAGGCAAATCTATAGAGAGAAAGTAGATCTGTGGTTGTCCAGGACTGGGAGGTGGGGATGGGGAGTGACTTTGTATGGGCACAAGGTTTCTTTTGGGGATGAGGAAACTGTTCTACAATTAGATGGTAGTGAATTGTTGAATCACTGTATGGTGCACCTGAAACTGTATGTTAACTCTACTGGAATTAAAATTTAAAAAGTTAGATTGTGGTGTTGGTTATACAACTCTATAAATAAACTGAGACCTGTTGAACTTACACTTAAAAGGAGTGAATTTTATGGTATGTAAATTATTTCTTATAAGGTCTTTTTTTTTTTTTTTTTTTTCAGTTTACTTATTTTGAGAGAGAGAGAGAGAGCGCACACACACGAGCAGGGGAGGGTCAGAGAGAGAGATAGAGGGAGAGAGAGAATACCAAGCAGGCTTTGCACTGTAAGCGAGGAACCTGACGTGGGTTCGATCCCACAAATGATGAGATCATAACCTGAACTGAAATCAAGAGTCAGACGCTTAACCAACTGGGTCACCCAGGAGCCCCTATAAAGTGTATTTTCTTAAGAAACTAACTCAAACAGTAAAACAATTCAATAGGGTATTAGGATATAAAATTAACATACAAAAACTGTAATCCGTTAGAACATAAAATAGAAGAGAAAACCCCATTTACAATTAAGGAACAAAAAAGGTAAAATACTCAGGAATTAAACTTCAAAAATGTGCAAAACTTGTTTGAAGAAAACACTCCTGAAAGGCTTAATGGTAAAACTGAACAGAACTAAAGTCCTGCCTTGTTCCAGGATACGACGACAACATCTGAGGTTGTAATCAAGGGCTTGGGTGCAGGGAGTCCATCCTCGGAAGCACCTGCGGGAGAGTGGGCTGCGGGCGAGGTGGGGGGTAGTGAGACGGGACAGAATGACGCCCACACAAGGTGTGTTAATGAGCGGGCTGTCGCCTTGGCGGCTGGAGCTCGGTCCCACTGGGGACTTTTGTAAAGCTGCATAGAACCCACCTTAGAATTCTTTCATGAGGACAAAGAAGCTGGGGTTTTATTCACCAACTCCTGTCCAGCTATGGTGGCTGGTTTCCCCCTGAGATATAGTAGAAAGCCGTAAGCATGTAAGGTTTGGTGAGTGTTCAGCAGATCGTCAGTTTATGTGACTGATCCAGGCCAGACTGAGGAGATGGACGCACCAGGTGGCCTTTGTAGTCTCTTCAGCGTCATATCTCCAGGACCTGCAGAGCTGTGGTCTTCTCTGAATGGGACCGGAAAGGAGTCAGGGAGCAGTTTTGCATTTTTTTGTGCTTGCAAGAGACAGTGGGCTTCTCCACACCTGCTCTGTCCTTGCCTGCTCGGAAGTCTAGACCAGCTCTTCGAAAAGGAGCTGGGCCGGGTTTTACATGGGGTCTGGAGTTCTTGCTGATTAAATTTAGTCAAATAGGGTACATTGTAACATTGGCAAGCCAATTACTGATTTTTAAAAAGCAAGAAAATGTTTTTGTTTCATTAGGCTCTGCCAACATGAATTCTAATATATTTGGTACTCGCTTGTTGTTATTACTGTCTAAAATAAGGAAAGCATACTTGCATCTTTGTGAACAATATTAATGTGGCAACTTTTTTTAAAATTTAGTGTTTGATTTTAATTCCAGTGTAGTCAACATACAATGTTATGTTAGTTTCAGGTGTACAATATAGTGATTCAGCAGCTTTGCAGTTTGCTCAGTGCTCATCATGGTAAGTGTACTGATATGGCAACTTTTTGAATGTTGATCAAGAAATGATATGGTGTATATGATATACATAATGGTTCTATGAATCAAAGATTCAGGACTTTGCAAATAACTATTTTAATTCATTATTTTACTTGGCTTTCTTCTTACTGATCCCCAACTACTATTTTTATTTGATGATGCCTAGTATTTCTTTTTTAAGTTTCTTTCTTTCTTTCTTTCTTTCTTTCTTTCTTTCTTTTCTTTTCTTTTCTTTTCTTTTCTTTTCTTTCTTCCTTCCTTCCTTCCTTCCTTCCTCCCTCCCTCCCTCCCTTCCTTCCTCCCTCCCTCCCTCCCTCCTTTCCTTCCTTCCTTCCTCCCTCCCTCCTTTCCTTCCTTCCTTCCTTCCTTCCTTCCTTCCTTCCTTCCTTCCTTCACAGATCCCGAGTGGGGCAGGGGCAGAGAGAGAGGGAGAGAGAACCTCAAGAAGGCTCTGTGCTGTCGGTGCTGAGTCTGATGCAGGGCTCGAACTGAAAAGTCATGATTTGAGCCGAAACAAGAGTCCGATGCTTAACTGACTGAATTACCCAGGTGTCCCCTTCCCTACCTCATTTAAATAACCTAAGTGTGTACCTGCTCCAGGTTTTTGAATTTATTGTTCCATCTTTGGGGATGTTGGTTTGCAACCCTCACGGGAACTTCCCAGGTGAAATCTGAAATGAAATTGGCCCCTGCATGCCGAGGGCAGGGAAAGGTGGAGGAGAGAGGAAGGCCACTCCAGGTTTGTAGGTGGCGGTTTTAATAAGCAAAGGGAGCTTATATAAAAGGCTTGTCTTTAGTGGCAGGCAGCAAGATGAATGGATCTCCCCAACCTCCTATTAAATCTTAAAAGTTAAAATTTTTTTATTTTTTAATTTGAGAGAGAGAGAGAGTACGAGCAGAGGAGAGGGGCACAGGGAGTGACAGAATCTTAAGTAGGCTCCATGCTGAGTGTGGAGTGTGACATGGGGCTTGATTCTGTGACCCTGGGATCGTGACCTGAGCCAAAATCGAAAGTCGGATGTTCAACCAACTGAACTACCCAGGTGCCCCTCATCTTAAAAGTTTAAAAGGTGGCCTTGACTGGGTTCAGTCACATATATTGTGCAGGTGTTCTCAACACCATATCACCATCTCAAGGCCGTGTCCTTGAAGCATCCTCTAAGAGAGGAACCCACGTTCCAAGAACAGGGGATGGGGGTAAGGGGCCTCCGAGTTCCTAGGTTCAGCTCATGGTTCAGTTGGAGGTCACATCTTTTTGATGATGTTCCTCAATGGGGACCACTCTTCTTCTCAGATATTCTTATGACTCAGGTTCTCACCTCAGATAGGTCACCTTATGCAAAAGGCATTCCGAGGCTACTCTGTATATAATATCTTCCACTCTGAACTCATTGTCCCTGTGACCCTACTTCTATAATGCTGACTAGTGTGGGACATATTTTGTGTTGATTTGTTCATTGTCTTGTTTCTTCTGTTGGATTTTAGATACAACAAGGGAGGGAGTTAATTTTGTCCTTATCTTCTAGAACAGTACCTGTCCCACAATATGGATTCAGTAATATTTGTTGAATGAATGAGTGAATGAATGAATGAAAGACTTCAGTTCATTAAGGAAGTGATTGATGGTATAAATTTTAGGATTAAAAAAAGCTATTTCTATTCTTAAAATTACATTAAATATAAGGTGCTTATGAGTTCATTGCATGGAAATCTTATAGCCTGTGTTACTCATTCTACAGCTGACCATGAACAGATTAAACTCTAACCCTGATAAATAAAGAAAAGGGTTGAAGGGAGTCCCTTCCAACTATCTTATGTGTGTGTGTGTGTGTGTGTGTGTGTGTGTGTCCACTTACTTATTGTAAACAGGTTTTAATGAGGTCTTCTTTAGTCTTCTCTGCAAAAGTCCATTATAATCAGGTTAAATATCCAGTAGGGAGATTAATCCTGCCATTTTCCTGTGCAGATAACCTTTGCTGGTTTTCGGTTGCCCTAGAATTCTTTGATCTTTGGTCTGTCATCAAAAGGCCTTCACAGCATCATTCCGTCTTATCTCCAGTATTCTTTATTGCCATCCCTTCATGTGTTTCCTACTCTCTATCCCATATATTCTACATTTTTTCCCTTTAGTTGTTCCTTCTATTAGGAATTCCTGCCTCCTTTTCCTGTTTATCAAAATCTTACCTGTCTTTCATGTCTCATATCAAATGCTATCTTCTTCAGGACATCTTTCCCAATGCTCAGAATTAAATGACACTGTTTCTCAATCTCCTCCTTTTTCCTTTGGAGGAGCATTGGCCGCTCCCCCAGTGTTGTGTTCTGTTTCTCGCCTTGCACCTGATCACTGAGGCTTTGCATTTGACCTTTCCTTTTCCTGAGTGGCTGCCCTGGCTGTAGGCCTTTACGAGCTCCTTTTTAGGCTTAAAAATCTCTTTTCTGTATTATTCCTTTTAGTCGTCCTCTGTTATTTTCAGATACCTCTATGATTTTTTTACGATTGTTTTTACTTTTTTTTTTGTTTAGCATTTTATGTCCTGTACGATTGCCTTTAATACAGACCTTGCAGCTGTAGGACTTTCAGTAAAATAGAATCACATTGGGACTTCAGTTTTAAGGTCATCTTGGTTTTTTCTCCCATTTCTCTCATGGATTTGAAGGTTGCCTTTTCGATTTTATCACTTTATGACATTTTATCGCCTTTAGTGTTTTTATACAAAGGGCCTCTCTTGATATCCTTTTGCTCAAGTTCTTTTGATAACTTTTACTGGTTTTCAGCTGTCAGTAAAGGAATCTTTCAATAAGAAAAGGAATTCATCAAGCCATTTACTATTCTTCATTGTAAGGTAAATAAAAATGTACGTCTATTTTAGCTTTGTTAGTTTTGTTTGCTTAATAAAGTAAAATATTGAATATAATCTGGATGTAAAGAAGCTTTTTATTATAAATAGTAATTTAGATTACTCCTCGTCAGGTAATGATCCAGAGTTGACCCTTGTCTGTCACATATAACAGTGTAAACATTGGAGAAGAATGGATATTTGGATTTAGAGTTTATTTCAGTGTAGGATATTATACTTTTGCAAGACTGTGGCCTGTTTTTTTTAAGTTTATTTATTTAATTTTGAGAGAGCAAGAGTGGGGGAGTGGCTGAGAGAGAGGCGGAGAGAGATAATCCCAAGCAGGCTCCGCATCGTCAGTGCAGAGTCTGATGCGGGGCTCAAACCCAGAAACCGTGAGATCATGACCTGAGCTGAAATCAAGAGTTGGACACAACTGACTGAGCCACCCAGGTGCCCCAAGACCATGTCTTAATAAGTAATAACTTGGACTGTCTTAAAAAAAAAAAAAGATCTGCCATATAAAAATAGGCATACTCCAAAACCTAGACAAAGAAAATGATAAAGTTTATCAATTTCTGCATTCCTACCAAATATGGCTTTTTGTCTTTCCAGTTAATCATTTTTCTTGTTCTCCATGACAGCTTATCTTACCTAATGTATGCTACAATTTCAGTGGGTTCTACCTTTCCTGTTAATATTTCCATTTCAGTACTCTTTCTGGAGACTTATTACCTGGAAAGCTTTCTGTTAGTGGGAATGTGATATGTCAGAGTAAATTGATGGATCGGATATTTTTGAGCTGCTGAGACTTTTAGCTCCCCAGGAAATACTGCCACGTATGTGAGTATCTCCTCTGCCCATTCGTAAGACCAGCTTGGATTGGGTCATGGATTCTTGGAAATAAAACTATAATTCTTCACATATCCTTTCCAACCTGTTAAATTATTTATAAATGAACCTTAGATGATGGTGATTCCAAATTGACTGTAGTCTGAATGATCACTGACCACGGTGCACTGTAGGAAGTAGGTGCTTAGTACACGTTTATTGCATGTTCACTGTGCCTGTGATGGTTTTGTTCATTTCTGGTCCCAAACTTAAAGAGCAGTATCTTGCATTCTGGAGTCAGAGTTTCTGTTTGTTGTACTTTCTGAGAAATTTCTTCAACTTTATCTTCTAAGCTTTTTATTGAGTAGTTCATATGTTAGTTTCTTATTGCTGTTACAACAAATTTCCACAGATTTGTGAGCTTAAGCCACCATACATCTATTAATTGACAGTTTGGGGGTTTAGTAGTGGCACTCACTGAGCTGAAATCAGTTGTCAGTAGATTGCATTCATTCTCGAGGTTCTAAGGAGAACCTACTTCCTTGCCCTTTGTACCTTTTCGAGGCTGCTTGCATTTCTTGGCTTGAAGTCCCTTCCCCCATCTTCAAAGTTAACCGTGTAGGATCTTGAAATCTCTGACACTGGTCTTCTTCCTCCTTCACTCTTTGAACGACCCTTGTGATTATAGTAGGCCCATGGGGGTAATCCAGGAAAAATCTCCTTATTTTAAGGTCACATGATTTGTAACTTAATTCCTTCTTCATTTTTCATTCCTTTTGCCATGTGGCATATTCAAAGGTTCCAGGACTGGGATGTGGAGGGCATCTTTGGGTGGCTGCTTTTCCACCTACTACAGTTCATTTCTGTTCTTGGGCTTTAATTTCCCAGAATCTCATTTTTTTCAATTTTTTAAAACTGAGATTGCAGTAACTTTTCCCTAAGGATAATGACAGGGTGGTTTTTTGTTGTTTTGTTTTTAGTTGTCTTCTTGCAACAAATATTGTTGAGTGGAGGGCTTTACTCAATAGAAGTACATTATTTTAAGGTTTTTTTGGTAGCAACATTTAAAAGAAATAGGTTAAATTAATTTTAGTAAAATACTTTAACCTAAAATATCAAAGATATTATTTCCAACTTATAATCAGCATAACAGTTATTGAGATGTTTGACCTTTTTTTCTTACTATGTTTAAACACTGCCCATCAGAGAGCAACAGTATACAGATACAGCAGCCAAAAAAAATGAGCCTTTTCCAAATCTTCTAAACATAACTGAATATATTATGATTTAGTAACTTTAACACATAATCTGATTTTTTTGAAGTTTGTTTATTTTGAAAGAAAGATAGAAAGCACGAGCTAGAGAGGGGCAGAGAGAGAGGGAGACAGAGAATCCTAAGCAGGTTCCACGCTGTCAGCGCAGAGCCTGATGCAGGGCTTGATATCATGAACCATGAGCCGAAATCAAGAGTCGGATGGCTAACTGACTGAACCACCCAGGTGCCCTCGTGATCTGAATTTTTGTATGGAATGCTTATACAACTACAAGATAGCCTTGACTTTGAACTTTGTTTTAAAATGATTAAAAAAATGCTTTACTCTTATTTGCATATGGATTTGGTTTATAATATTACAAATTGTTTATGAGAAGAGCAGTATTAATGACTAACAGCAATATGTTTTCTATAATAAGTGATTTCTGTTTAAATCCTTATTGACTACTACTATTATTACTATGTGTTAAAATATAAGTAGCTGCTGATATGACAGGATTCGTGGGAGAAAAACATGGTTTAAGTTTTAGAGGCCTGGTATCAGGCCGTGGAATAAGCCGTGAATAAATAATTTTCAAGTGAATGAACCCTAAAATATAAATACATATCTTTTTATCCTTACAGACTATCTTAACTCAAACTGTCTATCTTTTAACGCTGAGGAGCCACAGTCTGCTGTGTGGCTGCCATATTGGACGATGCAGGGCGAGGTTGATCTGGGGCAAGCCTGGCTGGTGGATCTGGGGCTGGTCAGCTGGCCCAGAAGGGCACCAAAGTGCCTTCCCGTCTTCTCTTCTGCTGTGGGAGTGCAGGCCTGTCTGCTATGGT
This sequence comes from Panthera uncia, assembly GCF_023721935.1. Classification (NCBI taxonomy): domain Eukaryota; kingdom Metazoa; phylum Chordata; class Mammalia; order Carnivora; family Felidae; genus Panthera; species Panthera uncia. The sequence continues at coordinate 3,645,321 of NC_064813.1, forward strand.
TGTGGGATTCAGGGGCAAGGAGGGTGGGAGCTCAGGATGGACTCTCACTTACTGTCCCTGTTTTCAGCCTGCCCCCTGCCTGATGCCCCTCTCCCCTCAATGTTTGGGTTGAGGGTCAGTTCTGCCTCTGCAGCCTCAGGGTTGCTCTGGGGCCCAGTTCTTTGTTCTTCCTCCAGCAGCTCTTCAGCCTTCTTTGAAGGTTCTTTTAACATTCCTCCCCAACCCCCCTCACTTTAATAAGTTCTGGGTGCTTTCCTTCGCAGTTTCTGTTTAGATTTCAGCATTTGCCGCCACCCCCCCCCCTTCTAAATGAGTCTTTTAAACTCTGCTTCCACAATTATTATCTGTTAATGTTGCCCATTTTTTAAGTTGTCTGTTTATGCACATTTCCCCTCCTTCCCTTAAAAAAATTTTTTTTTTTTTGGTTATTTTATCAGAACTGTGACAGAGATGAAGTAGATGCAGGTATTCACTGGGCCACTTTCCCTGGAAACTGCTGTGCATGTCTCTCCTTGCAGTCTGTGCCAAGCAGAGCTCCTCTAGAACTTGGGGGTCAACGTTTCCTCAGCCCCGGGCCCTGACCCCTTATCACCTTCCTGAGTCCCTCTTGTGTCCAGACTCTGCTGGTTCAGGGATGGATGTGACCCAGTGTTTGTGTTTCAGGTCTCTGAGGCGACAGCAAGAGGAGGAAGCTGTGGCCTTTTTCCCCCTGCACGTTTGGTCCTGGTTCCTCAGCATCACGGGTCCCATTTTCTTTTTCTTCCCCTTTTCGTTCTTTTAAGGCTTCAATTCGCAAAGCTTCATCTAAGTCTCCTGCTCTGGGTGAGCCACCTCCTTTGCCAAGTCACAGTGTCTCCAAAGCTGTTCGCTTTTAGATTCCTCTGTCCCTTTGACCTGCGCCCTTGGTCTCCCCCACCACGCACACCCCTGAGGCATGCTACACACAGCTCACTTGTGGGCAGAGGGTATATCTTGGGTTAGGAAAGACCTGGTCCTCTGTCTGTGAAATCAGTTACTGTGTTCATTCCAGCATTGAAGAAAACTTGTAAATTTTCATCCCAACATCTTGTTTTTTTAAATTGAGGTAAGATACACATAACAAAGTTTGCCATTTCAAGCCTTTTAAAGTCCAAATTCACTGGCTTTAATCACATTCACAGTGTTGTGCAATCATCACCACTATCTATTTTCACAATTTTTTATCCCCCCAAACAAAAGTTCTGTAACCATTAAGCAGTGGGTCCCCATTTCCTTAACCCCATTGGCCCCTGGTAACCTCTAAATCTACTTTCTGTTATTTCTGAATTTGCCTGCTCTAGATTTCCTATAAGTGGAATCATACCGTATTTGTCCTTTTGTGCCTGACTCATTTCACTTAATCTGATGTTTTCAAGCTTCACCCATGTTGTGGATTGTATCAGAACTTCATTTATTAGTTTTTGATTTTGGATGGCCATACTCATTTTCTCTTGAAACGTTTGTGTGGTTTCAATGCAAAGATAAATTTTTTAATTTTTCTCTTTTCTTTCATATCATATGACCTTAGTAGCAACAGCTTTTTAATTTTTTTTTTTTTTTTTTTTTTTTACTTCTCCCAGTGGATACTATTATAATTGTGGGCTTGTTGATTCATGCTGATGAATAGTAATTTCTTGCAAGTTATCCTGGCATGTAGGATTCATTTTTCATGTGATCTGCATAAAAATAGTGGTGATGAATATTAATCAAGTGAGAATGCAGATTTGAACGCTAAGCTTCAAAAAAAGCTTAATTAGAATACACGAGTCACATTAGCCATCCCTCAGTAGGGAAAGTATGTTCTACTCATTTTGTTGCTTGAAACTTTTTTCTTGTTTGAACCTATAAACTGATAGGTGTCACGGTATGGATAAGAAATTGTGGGGGGGGGGGGTGGCAAACAGTTGCTGTGCTCAAATGAAGTTTTCAGGGTGGCTCATTATTATCAGTAACTTATTTTGCACCAAAATTAAAATTGTTTTTCCCAGGACCAGAAATATGGATTTAGTCAGCCAGTCAAACCGGGTTTCCTTGTTGAAAAGCATGTCTGTGAAGGTGCTGTGCTGGGTGCCACAGAGGACCCACAAGTAGTACAAGTCCCAGGAACTTGGCTCTGGTGAACTGACCTGCGGGGAGCTTTTACCTGAATGGATGCCATTCAAGACATAAATCTATTTATCATAAACATGTAGAAAGTTAAAGAACAGCACAGAATTAAACAGTTCATCCAGATCACAGTAAAAGTGATATCAAAGGATAAGTAATAATAACTAAGTGAACTGTGTAGACCAGTCTTGTTCAATAATTTTAAGTAGAGGAATGCACCCCCCACTTTGTTCCGAATGAAATCGTAAACTAAACCCAAATATGTAAGGGGGGAAAAAAAGGACTTTATTGCTAGAAGGTAGGGTTCCAGACCAGTTCTAATAACAGCTAATAACCTGGGACTTCTTAGCCGAATTCTAGTTCAATTTCCTTATTCGCATATGGCATTCATAGTGGGATTGTTGTAAGGATTAAAAATGGAGTATGGAAAGCATTTAAAACTGTCTGGAACATTCTGAGTATGTAGTACATTACACCTGTCAATATCATTGCATTCTAAGAGGAGAAGTGGATGTCAAAAACCTGGCTCCGGCATTTCAGGTATGGTTTGCGTAATCCAGATATATTTTTTCATTTATACAGGTGTATATATCTGCGAATATATATGTATGAATATGTGTGAGACTAGGTATGTATGTGTTCTGTCTACATGTATATTATGGAGGTAAAATATGAAATAGACACCTTCAGAATGGTGGCAGTGGTAACTATCTACATTATAAATCTCCCTGTTTTTCTAGCAGACTTGTACTAAACTTGAACCCGTGTGGAGAAGAGAATCGTTTTCTTCTTATCTGGATTGTTCTCTGTGTCTCACATGGCTGAGTTAGAATAGCTGATTCTTGCTTCAGGGTTTTGTTCACTTATCAGAGAACATTTTTAATGTCATTTAAAAATTGATTTATTTAGAATCTTTTGCTTTTCTCTGATACATTAATATATGCTTCACATTTCTCACTGCTGCCTTTGCTTGTAAATAACTGTATGATACCTCAGCCTGCCTGCCTCTCTATTTTGTATTTTGTAGCCCCTTCTCTCTGCCTGCTCTAGGGTGAGGAGGGGCCTGGAGTCCCAGGAGGAAAGTGGATTTCCAACTGGGCAGATATAGGGAGACGTTACTGTGTTGCAACATTAACTATCACCCCTCCCCTCCTACCCCAAAATAGCAATTACAGGCAATTATTCTGAAATCACTTCATGTTCAGTATTTACATTAGCACATCAAAAGAGGATATTTAAGTCTTAAGGTTAATGGCTATGTTTTTTAAGAGTTTTAATCATTTGTGGACTAAAAAAAAAATCCTACTTTGATTTGCTAATACATCCTTATGAAGACAGCTACTATTAAATAAACAAGCCATTGTGCTGGGAGTAGAACTCTTTACTGATGAAAATTAGCTATTTACTAGATTTTGCCTAGTGAGTTTTAGTCATGGCAGAGTATGGCCCAGTGATTTGGAGTATAGATTCTGGAATCTGACTGCCTGGTTTTGAATATAAGCTGCAGTATTTACTGTGTGTGTTTGGGCAACCTAATTTATTTTCTCTAATCTTAGTTTTCTCATTTGTAAAATGGGGTAAATTTGGTACCTATCTCATTGGGTGAGGATGAAGAGTAAATGAGATACTTAGCACAGCTCCTGGTATGTTGCTGTCACAACTTACAACAGTCATTGTCGAGAGGCAGCGTGGTGTCATAGAGTTACACATACGTGGTTTACCATTCTAGTGCTGGTGGGTGCCATGTCTTTATTCATGACCTTGAGCAAACTGTCCAGCCTCTCTGTATTGCTATCTTCCATCTTTCAGTAGTTGGTAACCTTTCTTATCAGGTAATTGGGAAGATGCCATATGAAGCAAAATTTAAAAATCGCCAGTGTAGTATTCTCTTGTTCCTTTCTTTCTAGTTCTTTTTTTATTTATTTATTTATTTATTTATTTATTTATTTTTGGGACAGAGAGAGACAGAGCATGAACGGGGGAGGGGCAGAGAGAGAGGGAGACACAGAATCGGAAACAGGCTCCAGGCTCCGAGCCATCAGCCCAGAGCCTGACGCGGGGCTCGAACTCACGGACCGCGAGATCGTGACCTGGCTGAAGTCGGACGCCCAACCGACTGCGCCACCCAGGCGCCCCCCTTTCTTTCTAGTTCTTAGTCCAGTTTAGGAGTGCTGCAAATTCAGAAAACCTTTCAATTCCCTGGGGGGTGGGGGGCAATTAGCTAATATTCTTTTGTAACAATTGGTAAGTGGTTGTCATTCAGTGTGTTTGGTTTAATTTTATTGGACTCTGTTCTTTTAAACCCTGCCCTACTTTTTGGCTGAATTACAGGAAACAAATAGAAGGCATTGAGAAGAGATCAAGTCTTTCAGAACTTTAAGGTTTGATAGCTGGAGAAGAATTAGCAAATAAAAGAATAGGTAGTTGCCCCCAATGTTTATAGCAGCACTGTCAACAATAGCCAAAGTATGGAAAGAGCCCAAATGTCTATCGATGGATGAATGGATAAAGAAGATGTGGTATATATGTATACAGTGGAGTGTTACTCAACAATCAAAAAGAATGAAATCTTGCCATTCGCAACTACGTGGATGGAACTAGAGGGTATTATGCTAAGCGAAATTAGTCAGAGAAAGACAAATATCATATGACCTCACTCATATGAAAACTTTACAAAACAGATGAGCATAAGGGAAGGGAAAAGAATAATATAAAAACTGGGAGGGGGACAAAACAGAAGAGACTCATAAATATGGAGAACAAACTGAGGGTTACGGGAGGGGTGGTGGGAGGGGGGATGGGCTAAATGGGTAAGGGGCATTAAGGAATCTACTCCAGAAATCATTGTTTCACTATATGCTAGCTAACTTGGATATAAATTAAAAAAAAAAAAAAAAAGGCAGTTGCAGTTTTATTGTTACTGGAAGCTAAGAGGGTAAGAAATGGGAGATAGGCACCCAATTCAGGGAAGTGAGTTTGGCAATCCCGTGTTCTGACTTGGATTCACTAACGGAAATGTGAGCAACATTAGGAAACTATCTTCAAGCTGGGAGAGTGCTGTAGGAACTACCCAAGGGGTTGTAAAAGCCCTTGTTACTTACTGGATGGGTAGAGGTGCCAGCAGTTCAGGCTGATCTGATGATGGTCAGTTGAAGGTCATGGGCCTACCCTGCCGCCTCTTGGAGGGCTGTGCTGTGAATGGTAGTTAACTCAAACCAATCTGACTCAGCCAGTGGGCCAGTGATAATAGAAAGAGCAGAGATGGTAGCGTGTGTTCCTCAAAGATTTGCTTCAAGGGAGAGATTGGAATAAGGAGGGGCCAGAACTCTACTATGGAGAACTCAGGAGTTTCATTGCAACTCTTTTTAAAAAAAAATTTGTTTTTCATGTTTTTATTTACTTTTGAGAGAGAGTGAAAGTGTGTGTGTGTGTGTGAGAGAGAGAGAGTGAGTGAGCGAGCAGGGGAGGGGCAGAGAGAGGGAGACACAGAATCCGAAGCAGGCTCCAGGCTCTGCGCTGTCAGCACAGAGCCCGACGCAGGGCTCAAACCCAGGAACCATGAGATCATGACCTGAGCCGAAGTCAGAAGCTTAATCGACTGAGCCACCCAGGCACCCCTCATTGCCACTCTTTTTATCAATACTCCTGGGCAGTCAGAAAGCTGGTGTTGGGGACATGAAGCTCTGTTTTTACTGTATAGTAAAATATTGATAGGAAATAGCAAGGTATCACATGCTTTCATTCTGTGGACCACCAGTTTCACAGAACATCAACCCTGGCAGGCACAGTGTCCCCCTTTTATAAACATGTATTTTGTTTTTGTTTTTGTCCCCCCTCCTCCCACTACTTCTCAGAGTTCTTCCTGACCGTGAAATTCAGGACAGAAAATCCCAGTTACCTTCAAGTCATAGGGACAGTTCTTGACCAGGGCTAGCTTCATGGGCATGTGAAGGGCCCCAGGCTTATAGAATCCCACACTTGGTTTAATGCTCTACACTTTTCGAGCAAGGCACTTTATTTCTGCATATACAGATCTTGTATACAAAGCTGTGAAGCATTTTTAACACAAGAAAACAAGTTCCTCATCTTACTGCACTCTTACCAGTGATAAATGAATCAGAGGAATTTAGGGCTGGAAACAGTGGGCTGAGGTTAAATGAGCCCAGCGTTTAATAGAAATTTTAAGTGTATAGTGACATTATATATCAGGGGTACCTTCTCTAGGATATCATAGACTTCTTTCTGTTTGCGTTGATCAGAGTATTTTGAGATAGTAAAATGTGGTTGGCAAGGTATTTCAAACCAAGTAAACGTGGAGATACATAGAGGTTGCTACAGAGTGTTTGATTTTTTGCTGTTGTTGCATTGAGAAGGTCAGGTGCAAACCAGGATGTTGGACGACAGTGTATCTGTTCATACTGGGGCCGGTGCCAGCCCTACACACAGTGTGAAGACCACGAGGTTCACAGAATCACTGCCTCTTTCAATATCCCTTTGTCCTTTTCTCTCTCTTTTTTTTTTTTTTTTCCAACGTTTTTAATTTATTTTTGGGACAGAGAGAGACAGAGCATGAACGGGGGAGGGGCAGAGAGAGAGGGGGACACAGAATCGGAAACAGGCTCCAGGCTCCGAGCCATCAGCGCAGAGCCCGATGCGGGGCTCGAACTCACAGACCGCGAGATCGTGACCTGGCTGAAGTCGGACGCTTAACCGACTGCGCCACCCAGGCGCCCTCTCTCTTTTTTTTTAAGTTTATTCATTTATTTTGCGAGAGAGAGTGAGAGAAAGTGAGCATGAGCAGGGAACCAGAGCATAGAGAGAGGGAGAGGGAGAGAATTCCAAGCAGGCTCTGCATTATTAGCACGGAGCCTAATGCGGGGCTCGAACTCATGAACTGTAAGATCATGACCTGAGCTGAAATGAAGAGGCGCGTGCTTAAACGACTGAGCCACCCAGGCGCCCCTCTCCCTTTATCCTGTTTGTAAACATGTGTTTTGAGACAGACAGACAGACAGACGCGCGCGCACACATGCACACACACACACACACAAAATCCTAAAGAAAACATCTTAACTAATAGAACTACTTACTTATGCACACAATTTCAAAATATCAATATGATGCCCTCATGATAACATAAAGAAGAAATAAATGGAAAGTTATCATAAAATAGTATATGCTACCACATATAAATGTTTAGGCACTAATAGAATTCATGCTGAATTACTGAAACTACAGCTCTTATGGGCACTGATAGAAGTGAGCTGTTGGTGATTCAAATAGCATGACATTATCATCTGAAATGATGAACAACTCTTGGTAAAGTTTTGGACCAAAAAAAGTACCAGTTTCCTTCCGGTTACCTAAATAGATGCAGCAGTAGAAAATGTACCATCTATTAACTATACTAAACCAATATAAGGATTACTTCTGCCTATATGTAAAAAGGGATTTGGTTTTAGACTTAAATGTCCCAGTTGGATCTTTGAAAGCTATGTGGGACTGTGGCGTATATTGTAGGATGTAAACACCCTCGTCTGTTCCAGAGTGCGTGCCTGTGGTGCCACCCCGTCAGTGGGAAAAGCAGACTACGCTCACCATGCTCACAACTTTCTACCAACTCTGGGGGGCCAGATGAGAAGCAGGGCTTGATTCCATCTACATTTGCCAGGGGATTTAGAAAACAGGACAGTGGTTACTGCTGTGCTCACATCCTCTTCTCAGTCGCTGCCAACCCTGTTGCATAAACTGTTTCTAATACTCTTATATAACAAATAGCTTGGAAATGTTTTGTTTGCTTTGGAAGGGAGAGTCCTCATGTAGAGACAATCGTGCCTAATGGCAACGAGCCACCACTCTGGATCCAGCCGGCCTGCATTCCAGTCCAGTCACTGCCACTGTAGGATCTCCCATGAGTTACTTAACCTCTCAGTGTCTCAGTTTTTCTCACCTGAAAATGGGTACGTACATCATTACCTACCTTGTGGAATCATCGTGAGGATTTTAGTAAGTTGCTTCGTGTCATGTGCTTTGAATAGTTCTTGACACAGCACTGTGCACACAGTGTGTAGAAGAGAGACTTGTATAGTAAAAAGACAAGGACAGGGTTTTTAAATTTTTTTTTTTTTTTTTTTTTTTTTTTTTTTTAAGTAGGCTTCATGCCCAGTTCAAGCCCAGTGCAGGGCTTGGACTCATGACCCCAAGATCAAGACTTCAACTGAGATCAAGGGAAGAACACTTAACTGACTAAGCCACCCAGGTGCCCCTTAAGATTTTTTTTTTTTTTTTTAATTTTTTTTTTTTTCAACGTTTTTTATTTATTTTTGGGACAGAGAGAGACAGAGCATGAACGGGGGAGGGGCAGAGAGAGAGGGAGACACAGAATCGGAAACAGGCTCCAGGCTCCGAGCCATCAGCCCAGAGCCCGACGCGGGGCTCGAACTCACAGACCGCGAGATCGTGACCTGGCTGAAGTCGGACGCCCAACCGACTGCGCCACCCAGGCGCCCCCCTTAAGATTTTTTTTTTAATTAAAAAAAATTTTTTTAGAGTAACCTCTACACCCAGTGTGGAGCCTGAACTCATAACCCTGAGATCAAGAGTCGCACACTCCACTGACTGAGCCAGCCAGCAGTCCCAGGGAGGACAGGATTTTTAAAACAGAAAGGGTATTATTAAATTATAAACATACACAGGGCGCCTGCATGGCTCAGTCGGTTAAGCGTCCGACTTCAGCTCAGGTCACGATCTCACGGTCCGTGAGTTCGAGCCCCGCGTCGGGCTCTGGGCTGATGGCTCAGAGCCTGGAGCCTGCTTCTGATTCTGTGTCTCCCTCTCTCTCTGCCCCTCCCCTGTTCATGCTCTGTCTCTCTCTGTCTCAAAAATAAATAAACATTAAAAAAAAAAATTAAAAAAAAATTATAAACATACAGGGCAGAAAATGAAAAAAAGTCATTTATTTTGATTTTTTTCTGATAATGAATCTTTACCAAAGCTCTATGTAGATTTCAGTGAATAAAATTCATCATCATTTTTTCCTTTTCTCCCTCTTGGCAAAGATAATAACTGTTAATAGCTGACAGTTATTGAGCTCTTACCGTGGCACTAATAGGTTTGCAAGTATTGTATCATTTAATTTTTAAACCTGTGAAGTTGCTACCATTATTATCCCCATTTTTATATAGAGAAAATGGGACAGGTTGAGTAATTCGGAGTGTCATGCTTTACAGTCAGACTCAAACCATCTGACTCCAGAGCCCCTTCTTTTAATCACTGGGGATCAGCAAACAATGCAATGGGCAAATAAAGACACCACTCAAGGGAAGCCTGGAGCATCCAAGCCTGTGAATTAGTCTCAGATTAGTTGTGGTGGGTGACTAATTTCTGACATTTTCTGGTTGACCTTGGGATCTTTATGTTCAGCACGCAGGTGGAGGTTTTGGTTTTGTTTTACAAGTGGATTAGCGTCTAGATCAGGACTGTCCAAAAGTACTTCCCGCAATGATGGAAATATTACCTATTTGCTGCGTCCAGCAGTCATTAACCATAGCCACATGTAGCTGTTGAGCACTTGAAATGTGGCTAGTGTGTCCAAGGGCGTTAATTTTGAAACTTAATGGGATTTTAATTACTTTAAATATAAATAGCACACTTGGCTGGTAATGGACAGTGCAGGTCTAGATACGTAAGGGGGATGCAAGAGAAAATGCTTGCGGTAACATTCTAAATGCTGTTGTTGTGTTACCTTTTTTTGTCTCCTGGACCTGCAACACCACCACTTTGCATGGGATTGGGAGCCAGTGCCTGCTCTAAGGTGTACAAATAATATGTACAGGTAGTGCGACTTCTGCTTTAGACACGGTGGCCTTATTGCACGTCTCCAAAGCCTCGTGTCCAGTGGGCGGGGGCCCTGGGTGAAGTCCTCCGGTGTGCTCAAAGGTACTCGTGGGACTGCTGGACTCGCTTTAAGAAGTATTTAGTTGTTGCGGCATATGTTTTGGTTTTCGGGCTGCAAGAAATTTATTCCCTTCAGCCTGAAGTCAGCACAGATGGGATCTTGAGCCAAGGCCTCAACACGAAAGAACTAAATTGCTAACCCTTCATTGCTGCCGCGATGCTGCTGACCTCAACAGCTGTGGTTGCCACGGTGTATAGAGAGCTTTCAGAATAAACAGCAAAATACCTCCATTTATAGCCATTATTATGATTTGAATTTGAGGTAGGTAAGTGAAGGGTAGCATATGTTGCTAGCTTTATTTATTTATTAAAAAAAATCAACAGCCTTAAAACAGAAGTAGGTCGTTCGTGTTCGTTGTGTCCATGTGTATTGTAATATACGTTCCAGTTAGGGTCCATATCCAAACACAAATCTCTGTGAAAACGTTAGCTTTGAATCAGGGTATCTGAGATGGTCCTGTGCTTAGTTTTATCACAGATGTGTGTATGTTTAAACATACATATTCATTTCTTGTTACTTTTTGAGCTTCATAAAATGGTATCATTGCTGAATGCAATCTTCTGGGAGGTTTGTTTTTTTTTTTTTTTCCACCCAGCATTTTCAAGATGTGTCTGTATTATTGCACGTAGCTCTAGTTTATCCATTTTCTCTGCTCTGTGATATTCAGTTGTTTGGAATATACCACACTCTGTCCATTCTCCTGAAAGTGGACTTTGGGGTTTTTTCACAGTTAAATGTCCTTTCAGTTGTTTATGTTTTCTCTTGCATTATTGTTGGAGTGTAGCGAGGCTAGGGCGTAGGTTATTCACATCTCAGAAGGAGGGACCAGTGGGAAGAGCGATCAGGAATGTAGGATGTATTTAAAATAGGGAGAAGAGAAGGGAACTGACATACTATCTTCGGGTTGTCTGGAGCTTCACATATGCCACCTCATTTAATTCTCCTGACAGTCATGTGAGAGCTTTTATTTTCACTTAACAGGTGGAGAAATGGACATAGAAGGAAAGTAAAACTTCTCCATGATCATGCAGCTGGTAAGAAAGAGGTAGAGCTGAATGTTCAACCTGAGTTTTCCTGGCCACAGTCTTTTCAGCTGACGGACACAGTCAGGGTTAAAGAGGGGAGACAGGGTGTGAATGGAAAAAAGTTACTGTCATGGGCTCTGTCACTTAAAACAGCAAAGTAAGCATAGCACTGGGGAAATTTGAATTCAAGGTAGACAAGTGAAGGAAAACAAACAAAAGAAATTTCGTGTTCAGGGCCTCTGCGTACTGCTGTCCAGCACAAATCATTCTGACGTGGTTGTGACCTGCCCAGCTAGCTCTGTAGTCCTTATTCTTCTAGTAATATTCCTTCTGCCAGGGATGAACTGAGAAGCCATGTAGTCCCAGGCTTACCATTAATCAGCTACAAATAGAATAAGTTGACCCCAATTTATCAGCAGTCCACCATGTGAAGGTGTTTGTTTTGTTTTGTGTTGTTTTAAGGTGCATCTTTATGGAGAATTAGGATAGAATGGGGCACCAGAGTAGCTTATTAGAGAACTTTGTTTTTTTCAGTCTGTGACATATTTGGCTGTCATGAGTGCATGCCATAATAGAACGTAAGTGCAGATTCAAAATTTATTTCCATGATTTTAAATTATTGACTGCTGCTGCTAGCCCAGGGCTCATACAGCCTGAGTGATTGTGCAACTAAATAGAGAAAAATCTTCTTTGGTAAACAGAGGCTGGAAATTGGCATGGCTCTTTGCAGGGAGCTATTTATTGTACTTGCTCATGTTTTATTTAGGTGTTTAGCAGTGCCATTTGAGTTTCTAATTAAAGTTGTGCCCGCACTTCAGTTGTTTATGAAGCCTCATATAGATTTAATCATAAGATCAGCTTGATGAGGATTTGCAAAGGTAAGCTTTATTGCTTCACACAGTGGCTTCTAGCCTCTATTCTTGAATGTAAAGAGAACATTGATTCATAAGAACATTACAAATAGCTCAGTGATCATTGGAGTATATTGAGTGGAGAATGAAATGCAGAAGTCTATTACAGATGCTCTGTCTCTATTAACCTCTCTAACCCTTCCATTTAGCTTGATGGATAGAAGGATCTGTGCCCTGGAATCACAGAGGCACCACGTGCTCACACTTGGGATCATCTTTAGGCTGATGTTATTAATCATTTTAGCAGATAAATACTCAATTTAAGTGGTTTTGAACAGTTTTGCTTCATATTTTATGGTATTTCATAAATTTAGAAAATAAGTAATCAACAAATCGAATCTTCAGTTTACTTACTAGCATGAAGAAACTCCTGTTATTTTGATATTTACCGTATTACTTTGATATGATACGTATGTGTTGAATTAGTGTTCTTATGACTACAATAAAAATATTGCAATTCTGTTTTTTGCCATTCTCTTGGAAAAGGAAATGATGAAGGTGGCATGTACTGTTAGGAGATTTTATTCTGATCTTGGGCTAGAATGCCCTGTGATAGGAATCTTAATACAGCATTTGGGTTACTGGCTGTAAAAACACTGTTACTGGGGTGTTTTAAAACTGTGTATAATTACTTTATACCTTATTTTTAGAGTTAAATATTATCAGTGTTTTCCATTGTAATGACTCTCCTTGGTTGTTACTTCAAATATTCTTTTATCTTTCAAGGAAAGCTTTGCTTTGAAACGATCATTAATTTAATCTAGGGAAATATGAGTCTTAAGGTGCTGTGATGATGTTCACCTGCCTGAAGCACTTTTTTTTTTTAAAAAAGTTAATGTATTTATTGAGTATGACCAGTGTCTTTTGATTTGTAAACTTCAGATATTACGATTTTATGAATGTCAGGTGTTTATGGAAAAAGACAGTGGCAGAAATAATTTCTTTCCACATGAATGTATTTGTTTCTCTTTGTTTCTCAAAGAATACATGCCCAGATACCATGTAATTTGTAGTTCTTTTCTTGTGACTAGAATAATTTAAAGTTGAGTGCGTTGGATCTAGTATCAATGGCTAATACTGTTTCCCATGGCTGTTTTGTTTGTTTTGTTTTTAAAAATGTCTTGTTTTCCGTCTCAACTGCAGTAGCCTGAAAGGGGCAAGAATTAATCTTTTGGAAATGGCAGGGCAGGTATACTGCATCAAAATGTTAAAAGTCGTAAAATAGCACAATTAATGATTGGTTCCAATCATGTTATTGTTTCTTAAAGTTGTCTGAATATCTCAAGTACTTTTTAAAAATAGATTTGAAGTGAGATGGTGAAACAAAACATTGGTTGCATTGGTGTAATGTAATGTTGCAATGTAATTGTTGTAATGGTGTAATGGTCTCTGGTGTAGCTACAAAGATTATTGGTAGAAAGTACTTACTATACCGTGTTCTGTTCCTTGTAAATTATTTTCCTCCGAGACTAAGCTTTGTAAAGGTGGGTACTATTTCTTCTTGTTCTGTGCTTATTCCTCACCGCTTATCATGGTATCTGGCTTAGTAAATAACTATCAGGTGAATACATGAATGAATGAATCACTTCTTAAACTGATAGCAGCATCCTCAAATTAGTCCCCTAGGATTTGAGCATTTTTTAGGATATTTCTTAACTATGTGGCATTTGATCCTAGAGAGGTTTCTTTGCCTTTTATTTCTTTTGAAAAGTAGTCTAAGAAAAAAAAAAAAAAAAAAAGAAACAGGTGAATATAAAGAAGCATAAAAATATGTCTGTAATCTCAGTGGTCTTGTTGGATGGCTTATTAATATAAGAGTTTTGATTATTTGGAGGCCATGAGATCATTGCATACATTTGTAATGACAGCATATTGATTTTTAGATAAGAATTATTAATTTCCATGTTTGAATTTTATGTTTGTTCACACAAATAATTTTAAAATTGATGTTAATGGAAATCTTATTTTATGGACATTGAATGTGTCTTTGTAATAGAGTTTACAGGATGACATAGTGGTATAAATCCATAAATGACTTTATAGCCTTAGGATACAGGATCGTTAAGAGTAGGCATGTGTCTTACTCATCTTTGTTTCTCTTTCTAGTACCATTTTCAGTAGTAGTTATTTAAAATATGTTAAAAATATGTGTATAATTAAAATCTTAAGAGAAAATCTACAGCAATCTCAAGCTTACTCCTTTACAGTGTGGCTGGTTTTGCTAGGCATCTGGTCATGTGAGTCAGTGTTTTCTCCACTGGTGGAAAGAAGGCTGGGTATTAGATCCAGTTTGTCATTCCATTTATTTTAAGCAGCTGTGTTCAGACTGAAGGCTCTATTTCCTTGGCTTCCACGAGAGATCTCCCTGCTTTTCTTCCTCTCTCGTACATATCTCCTTTTTACTTTTTCTTGGCTGGTCTCCTCCTCCATTAGGGCTCCTGCTTATCTTCTTAACCTTAGCCCCCAGTGTTCTCCTATTCATGCTCTTTCTTTCAGTTGTTCTTTTTTTTTTTTTTTTTTAAATGTTTATTTATTTATTTTGAGAGAGCGTGCACACATGTGAGCAAGAGAGGGGCAGAGAGAGAGGGAGAGAGAATCCCAAGCAGGCACTGTGCTGTCAGTGCGGAGCCTGACACAGGTCTCTACCTGACGACCACAAGATCATGACCTGAGCTGAAATCGAGTCAGACGCTTAACTGACTGAGCCACCCAGGTGCCCTGCCCCTCAGTCGTTCTGAATGACTCAGTTTCCTGAGTGGACTGTGCTTTTTCAAACCTCTGCACCTCTGCACATGCTTTTCCTTCTGCCTAGAATGGCCTTCTTCTCCTTGTCTGCTTGGTGGAGAACTCTTACTTACCCTTTAAGAACTACTCAAGTATTTTCTTTGTGAAGCTTTCCTTAAGTAGAGTTCATTACCAGTGCATCTTGTACATATCTCTATTACAACTTTTACCACACTCTATTATAGTGGTTTATATTTAGGTATATTTTCCCTAGTAGACAATGGGCTTCTTGGGGACCTGGCAACAATAAGCTTTCATTATTTTTTACAATGAATGGGTGAAGGATTCATGGCTTGTCTAGAATGGGTTCTATCTTCACAGACAGTTTTCCAACTTAGACCGTAAAAAGGATCATCTGAGGTGGTTAAGAAGACCACAGGGCTAGTATATGCTGTGGACTATGTCCTAAAAATTCATAGTCCAACAGGCAGATAAGAAATTGAATAGTTTCCCCAAGACAGTGTAAATTGTAAGGATTCCTCAAAATCTCTGGAAGATTGGGATCACAGTAACACACTTGTTACTTATCTTCAGTCCCATTTGGTCAGTAAATATTGTTGCTGTCTGTTCACTTGGTTAAGTGCAGTTTTTATCCTTGATGAGTGTATGAAAGGGCTGGTTATCTTATAAGTATAAGTATCTTATAAGTATAAGTATCTTATAAGATTGCATAATAGTTTATTCTTTGGCTTTATGAAGATTATCCTGAATTAGTCGAATATACAGAAAATGGAGTGTTTATATGCCTTAATGACATTTATCCAATTCTGATTCAGAACCTCTCCAATGATCCAAATAGGGTGATAAAGAGAACGGAAACTCACAGAGCTTTATGGGTTGAGGTGTAAGTAGTAATATGGGAACAGTCAGCTTTAAGTAATAATTTTGCTAGGTGAGAAGGTAAAACCAAAATTCCCGAAGACTGTAGGATCAAGAAAAATGGAGACATGTTGTGGCAGTGAGATATAGGTGTTTTTACATGTAAAGGCTGATTTGTAAAAGCTATATATCTGTATCAGTTAGGTATACTTTCATCCCAGTCTTAAATAGTATTTGCCCAAAGGCTCCTGTATGTGGGGATGTGTTCCTAATGCCCTCTATATGATGCGGTACAGTAATCGTCACTCCACAAAGAATCTTCACCAGGTTCTTACTTGCAACAAACATCTTCCTTTTATCTTCCTTTTATATACTCAGCTATTACTTTTACATTTTACTTACCTTGTATGTTTAAAATCAGGTGTTTAAAAGTTAATTCTGCCTCTCATGTAACTGACATGTGTCTTGACATCTGCAGGCTCTTGATGTGTAATGTCCTTGTTCATATTCTTTAGGTGATGGCAGAGCATAGAGCCAGTGATTGGGGTCCCCTTCCCTGTCTTGCAGTGATGGTCCCCACGAAGTAGTGGTGCACATAGCCCATTTGAGAAAACGGGGGAACTTTTCAAAGGCACACTAGCAGCCAGTGATTTGGCCCTGTCTGCTTTTAGAGAACCCCTTAGGGCAATTCACAGAAGTCTGAAAAGAGTCCGTTTGTCTCAGGCTGAGGGGAAATAGAAAAAATACTTTTGATTAGGACTGTATGAGTGGTGTTGGTAGTGAGGTTGCTGTTTGGCTGATGTTGAACATTTCAGGAATGGGAAAAAATGACATTATTTCTGTTCTTTGTACTTTGCCTGTATGTGTGGATTTGTATATTAATATATTTAAACTGACTAATTCCAAACATTTATGTTTTGAGATCCGTGCTATTCAGTTATAGATTTTTTTCTTGGGATTAGTGGTAGAAATGCAGTGCTCTGTTTTGTTTTAAAATGGGGGGAATTTCTAGTTTTAATTTTTTGAGGAAACTCCATTCTGTTTTTCTCAGTGGCTGCACCAGTTTGCATTCCTACCAACAGTGCATGAGGGTTCCTTTTCCTACACATCCTTGCCAACACTGTTATTTCTTATTATTTTGATTTTAGCCATTTTGATAGGTGAAAGGAGATATTTTGTAGTGGTTTTGATTTGTGTTTCCCTGATGATGAGTGAAGTTGAGTAGCATTTCATGTGTCATTTGGCCATCTGTATGTCTTCTTAGGAAAAATGTCTTTTCAGGTCCTTTGACTATTTTGTAATTGGATTATTTGGGGTTTTTTTTTTTTTTTTTTGGTACTGAATTGTTTAATTCTTAATATATTTTAGATATTAACTCCTTATTGGATATATCATTTGCAAATATCTTCTCCCATTCGGTTGATTGCCTTTTTGTTTTATTTGCGGCTTCCTTAGCTGTGCAGAAGCTTTTCATTTTGATGTAGTCCCAATAGTTCATTTTTGCATTTGTCTCCCTTGCCTGAGGAGACATACCAGGAAAAATATTTCATATGATCCAGTGATTGCACTACTAGATATTTATCCAAAGAAAGTGAAAACCCTAACTCGAAAAGATACATGCACCCCTATGTTTATTGCATCATTGTTTACAGTAGCCAAGATATGGAAGCAGTGCAAGTGTCCATCGATAGATGAACACACAAAGAAGTGGTATATACTCAGCTATAACAAAGAATGAGGTCTTGCTATTTGCAGCAACATGGGTGGACCTAGAGGGTATAATTTTTTAAAAATGTTTAGTTATTTATTTTTGGTAGAAAGAGTGAGTGAGAGGGAGGGGTAGAGAGACAGGGACACAGAGAATCCCAAGCAGGTTCCACAATGTCTGTGTAGAACTCGATGCAGGGCTTGAACCAGTGAACCATGAGATCATAACCTGAGCCAAAATCGAGTCCAATGCTTAACCAACTGTGCTACCCAGCGCCCCTAGAGGATATAATGCTAAGTGAAATAAGTCAGAGAAAGATAAATACTATATGATTTCACTGATACATAGAATTTAAGAAACAAATGAATAAACAAATGAAAAAGAGAGAAAGGAACAGACTCTTAAATACATAGAACAAACCGGTGGTTCCCAGAGGGAGGTGGGTTAGGGGGATGGGTGAAACAGATGAAAGGGATTAAGAGTACATTTTATCTTGATGAGTGAGCACTGAACAATGTATAGAATTGTTGAATCTTTATTTGTACACCTGAAAGTAATGTAACACTGTATATTAATAGCTTATGCAGATTAACATCCACAGCGGTAAGTTCTGTTGACGGTGTGCACCCTTGATATGATGTGATGAGAATTGTCCTGTACACCTGTTGCTTTTCATCCCCAGAACCCATAACTCTTGTGTGTAACCTTTGAAAAAAAATGAAAACAAACCCACATTGAAGGACATTCCGTAAAATACTTTTATCAGAACTCCTTAAAACTGTCAAGGAAATAAAAAACAAAGGAAGTCTGAGAAACCGTCAGAGCCAAGGGTCGCCTAGGCTGATCTGACAAATAAATGTAATATGATAGTCTGTGTGGATGGAATCCTGGAACCGAGGAAGAGAATCAAGTAAAAACTAGGGGAATCTGAATAAAGTATGGATTTTAGTTAATAATAATGTATCAATGTTGGCTTGTTAGTTGTGACCATAGCACCACACAAATGTAAAATGTTAACAGGAGGGGGACCTGGGAATGGAGTACACGCAGCTCCTGCACTGTCTTTGAACTGTTCTAGAAATCTAAAACTGGGTGGGGGGATGGGCAAAACAGGTGAAGGGGATTAAGGGATTCAGACGTCCAGTTTCAAAGTAAACAAATCGCAGGGATGAAAAGTACAGCATAGGGAATATAGTTAATAGTATTGTAGAAAAATAAAAAGGAAGGGATTTCAACCCCTTTCTTGGTGTTAAATGCTTGTCCTGGTGGTTCTACCCAACAAGCAACCAAATTGCCACTTTCACATAATAAAGCAGAGCTAAAATCATGATTTGATTGCTGCTGTTTGTGGTTCAGTGTCTTTAGAGCAGTGGGACTTAGGCCAGAGTATCTGATTTTGGTATTTTCTTGTTCTGATACATTCTGACTTCTGTATCAAAAGCCCGTGTTCCTGCAAAGTTCAAAGCAGGATCCCAAAGGCTGGTGGAAAGATTAAGGCTCTGCCTCTGTCAGATAGTAATTACTCAGGTGATGTATGGCCTTGCTGTATGTTTATATTGTAAGGTGCTCTGTTTTGGTGTGCTGACATCAGGGTCTTGTCTGTGTTGACAGGTTTGTGCACGGTGGGGTCAGACTTCTTTCATTATGAGGAGGAGATACATGGGAGGTCTCTCAGCAGCGTGTTTTGCCCAGAACTAGCTGTTTGGATTTCATTCCTCAAGGAAATTATTACCTAACTCAGTTTCAGATGTGTTAGAGATCGTTGGTTTTATCAGTTTCACACCTGTGTTGTGTGAGTTAGTTTGTCTAATATTTTAGGTAAAGACTGGTTAGAGGAATCAAAAAACATGTATCATTTGCCTACTAGTATAACCCTCTTCCTGAAGGACATAGGGTAACAGTTATTTATTACGATGTGACATTGGAGAGGAGTACCGTAGCTGATTCGATTTTCCTTACTTTCTGTTTCTGTGAAATAAATAAAAATAAAACTAAGAAAAACTGAAGCCATATTGAGAAATAATCTGCTGTCAATAGACAATGATAGTTTTCAGTTTTTACCATAGGATGTCACCGAAGTACGAAGGTTGTTAATTCAAAAATAAAGTAACTGTTTCCTTTAGAAATTTCTTTAACATCATAAATTGTGTTCTCATACTAGTTAGCTGTTTTCAACAAGTTACATCAGTAGAAAAATGCTTATATTAAAACATATTGTTTTGGTTTAGATATTTATTTATTTTTTTTTTAATTTTTTTTTTCAACATTTTTTAATTTATTTTTGGGACAGAGAGAGACAGAGCATGAACGGGGGAGGGGCAGAGAGAGAGGGAGACACAGAATCAGAAACAGGCTCCAGGCTCCGAGCCATCGGCCCAGAGCCTGACGCGGGGCTCGAACTCACGGACCGCGAGATCGTGACCTGGCTGAAGTCGGACGCTTAACCGACTGCGCCACCCAGGCGCCCCTGGTTTAGATATTTAGATGAAGTTCTATTTGAAGATGAGTTGATTACAACATTTCTCTTATTAATTTGGTGAAGCATTTCATTGTTACACAGTTTACACCCTGTGCAATTCACCCACTTAAATTGTACAGTTCAGTGTTCAGTGTGTTCTCAGAGATGTTCAGCCATCACAAATTTTAGAACATTTTTCTCCTCCCTGAAAGAAAACCTGTTAACATTATCTGTCTTTCCACAATCTGGGATATCAATGGCAACTTTATGTTTAATATTTTGAGGAATTGCCAAATTGTTTCTAAACTGATAGACCATTTTACATTTCACCAGTAATGCTCCAGGGTTTCAATTTCTCTTCATCCTTGTTGACCCTGTTAACCCTCTTTTACCATAACCTTCCTACTGAGTCTAAAGCGGTGTATTGTTGTGATTTGTAGTTATATCTCCCTCCCTAATGATTAATGATGTTGAGCATCTTTTCATATGCTTACTGGCCATTTGTATCTCTTCTTTGGAGAAGTGTCATTTATTTTAATTGACTTTTTGTTGCTCTTGACCCGTATCTAAGTGGCAATAAAACTAGTACCTTTCTAATGGAGTTATTTTGAGGATGAAAAGAATTAATATATGCAAAATGCTTAGGGCATTGCATTGCTTAGGGCATGCTTGACACATGGTAAATGCTCCTTTGTTGGTTACTTTTTTTGTTTTTAACACTTACCATGGTTTCTTCATGTGCTTAATGCTTCCTAGTGACTCTATTCTGTATTTGCCAACGGGAGCTGTGAAAAATAAACTTGCTTTTTATTTTTAGCGCCCAGTTCTGCCAGCCCTGGTGTTTGCTACATATGCTCAGTTGTTCATTTATTCCTTCATTCAGCAAGCATTTACTGAACACCTATTATGAGTATGAAAGAGCCTGAAAAATGCAAACCAAAAAAAAAAAAAATGATGGTTTTTTTTTTTTTTCAGGAAGTCTGGAGAGAGAGATACAAAGTGATCATTGTAGAGCAGCCAGTGCTTTGATACAGGGATGCACCAGCCCAGGTGAAGCATTCAGGGAATTCAGGTGGGCTAGCTGACACCTGATGTGTGACTGGGAGTATCTCCTGCAGGATGTTGGGGTCAGTGTCGTGGGCGGGACAAGGGCATGTTGAAATGTACAAGAATGTGGAAGCCTGGAATGTTCAGCTCCATGAGAATGACAGATCTTGCTGGCCTGTGCAGTCCTGAGAGGGATCTGGGGCTCTGGGGCTCGAGGGTTCGGGTTTGTACTATCAGCTGGGGAGAGGGCAGCAACACCAGGAAAGCACTCTCCTGCTTATGAACCTTTAACGCTCAGAACATTCTTCTTTCTCCTTAACATGTTCTGTTGTTCATCATGAAATGTCTTTTCATTATCAACTGTCCTCATCTCTACGATTACTCCCGTTTTAAAGACTGTTCTCCACTGGTTTGTGTCTTTGAATCGAGAGTATATGTCCTGTGCACAGCATATAGTTGGATTGTGCTTTTTTTTTTTTTAAATGTAGTCTGACAGTATCTCCCCTTTGATTTGAATGTTTTTTAGTCCATTCACATTAATTTTTGATGGAGTTGGATTTTTTTGGATTTATTTTGCTGTTCTAATGTTTTTTATTTTTCAGTTTCTTTGTTACTGCCTTTTTTTTGTGTTAAATGCATATTTTTTGAGTGTACCATTTTAATTTGTTGATTTTTTAAAGGCATCTTTTTTTGAATTGTTTCTCCTAGTGATTGTTCTAGGGCTGTGCTGTCCAGTGCAATAACTACTAGCCATGTGTGGCTTTGTGCACGTGATTTGTGGCTAGTCTGAATTGATATGTGCTACGGTAAAATAGAAACCAGACTTCAGTGACTTATTATGAAATGCAAAATATAAAATATTTCATTAGTAATTTATATATCGATTATGTAGTAATAATATTTTGGATATTTGGGTTAAATCAAACATAGAGATTTAAAAACTTTAAAAAATTTGAGTAGAAAATTTTAAATTACATACGTGACTTACATTTGTGGCTCTCCTATTTCTGTCGGACAGCACTGCTTTAAGGGTTACGACATACGTCTTTAATGTACCACAATCTACTTCCATTAATATTGATGTAATTCCAGCAGGGTACAGCAACTTCCTCCAGTATAGCTGTATGTTCTCACCCTTTCTTTATGCTTTTTTTGGTCATATATAGAACATTTGTGTGTTACAAGCCAAACAATACATAAGTTTTATGTTAAACCATCAGGTTTTTTAAAGAAATTAAGAGAATAAAATGATGTGTGTGTGTACAGTCTTACATTTACCTATGTATTAACCGTTTCCGATTCTTTCTTTCCTATGGAGTTGAGTTTCCATCTGAACTATACTCTTTGGCTTCCTCCGGCATTTTATATCGTTCAGGTCTGCTTGCAAGAAATTCTCTCACTTTTTTTTGCTTATCTGCGAATGTCTTTATTTCTTCTTTATTTTTGAAGGAAAGTTTCTCTGAATACAGAATTATAGGTTGAGAGTTTTTTTTTCTTTCAGTACTTTGAGTATGTCATTTCATTTCTGTTTAGCCTTCGTTGTTTCTGATGAGAAGCCAACCATTAATTGTATTGGTGTTATTCTGTACAGGAAGTAGTTTTTCTCTTGTAGCTCTTGAGATTTGCTGTTTGTCTTTGAATATCAACAGTTTGACTATGATATACCTAGGTATGGTTCTTTGTGTTTATCTTATTTGGGGACTCATTCATCTTCTCTGATGTGTTAATATTTTTCAACAGATTTGGAAACTTTGAGATCATTTTTTAAATTGATGTATAGTTAACATACAATATTATGTTATTTTCAGATTACAATATAGTGGTTCAACATTTATATACATTACTTTATATACATTGCAAGTGACCCCATGATAAATCTAGCCACAACCTGTCATCATACGAAGTCATTACATGCTATTAACTATGTTCCCTATGCCATACATTGCATTCCCATGTCTTTTTATTTTATAACTGGAAATTTGTACCTTTTAATTCTTTTCACCCATTTCATCCCTTCTCCGCACCTGCTTCCTGTCTGGCAATCACCAGATTGTTCTCTATGAGTCTGTTTCTGTTTTGTTTTGTTTGTTTTGTTTTTTGGTTCCACATATATAAGTGAGATCAAAAGATGTTTGTCTTTGTCTGACTTATTTCACTTTGCATAATATTGTCTAAGTACATCCATGTTGTCAAAAATGCCAAGATTTCATTCTTTTTTATGGCTAAATAATATTCCTGCGTGTGTGTGTGAGTGTGAGTGTGTGTGTCCAGGCACGTGCTTATCTTCTTCATCCATTCACCTATTGATGGATATAAAGTTGCTTCTATATCTTGGCTATTGTAAATAATGCTTCAGTGAACATAGGGGTGCACATACCTTTTCAAATTACTGTTTTGATTTTCTGTGGATAAATTTCCAGAAGTGAAATTGCTGGATTGTATGGTATTTCTATTTTTAATTTTTTGAGGAATCTCCCTACTGTTTTCCATAATGGCTGCACCAAATTATCTTTGGTTCTTGACAAATGCAGAACAGATTTCCATGTCCTTAACTCTCTCATTTCCTTAGCTCTCTCACGCTGCACAAGTCCAACTCACAGAAGTGGTGTGCATGCTCCCTGATTGCCGCATGCCAGTAAACCTAACTGGTCATCTTTGGGCATGATTTTAGCACCCTCGAATAATATGTGGATACCCTGATTCCTTACTGCTTGAAGTGTGTGTGATCCATGGAAACAAGCATCTGTAGCACGTGGAACTTTGTTAGAAATGGATAAAAGCCCCACTCCAGACCTGTGGAATTAGAATCTGCATTTTAAAGAAGACTCCCAGGTGATTTGTTTGAAAAGTAGTTGGCCTACTGGACTCCCATTTCTGCTGGTCCATTTCTATTTCATTTCTTGTGTGCAGATGATAGTGTACACAGTGTGGAGAGGGAGTGCTATTTGTACAGGTTTTTTTTTTTTTTTTTAAGTTTTTAAGGTTTATTTATTTTTGAGAGAGAGACAGAGAACGAGTGGGGGAGGAGCAGAGAGAGAGGGAGACAGAGGATGCCAAGCAGGCTCCAGGCTCTGAGCTGTCAGCACAGAGCCCGACACAGGGCTCGAACTCACAGACCTGAGCCCAAGTCGGATGCTCAACCGACTGAGCCACCCTGGCGCCCCGTGTACAGGGTTTTTAATTGAATCTTTTCATTCAAGTTATTTATTTCTTGTTTTGTTTCTTTTTGGGGAAACATTCTAGTGTTTATTTTAAGTAGTGTAGGCTGGCTCCTTTTCTCTCCCAAGGAACATGACTTAATTCAGTTATGTCAGGGTTTGATAAGGAAGTAGCAGTGTAATAAGGCATTTACTCTTTTTTTTTTTTTTTTTTTAATTTTTTTTTCAACGTTTTTAATTTATTTTTGGGACAGAGAGAGACAGAGCATGAACGGGGGAGGGGCAGAGAGAGAGGGAGACACAGAATCGGAAACAGGCTCCAGGCGCCGAGCCATCGGCCCAGAGCCTGACGCGGGGCTCGAACTCACGGACCGCGAGATCGTGACCTGGCTGAAGTCGGACGCTTAACCGACTGCGCCACCCAGGTGCCCCAAGGCATTTACTCTTAATGTAAGCTTCTATAAAGCTTATAGAGTCATGTGAGTTTTAAGTAGTAAGGATAAATTGAAATACTTAGGAAATATGCGTATTTTGTTGATCTCTGTCAAATGTTTTATGCTTATTATTTACTCAGATCAATTTGCACATCTTAAGTATTGTGTTATACATATAGAATTTAAATAGTTGAGCTGTTAAGTTCAGTTTGAAAGACATTTTGGAGACAAAAGACAAATTTTCAATATTTCAGCACATGAGAAAAACCTGGTGTCGGAAGATTTTATTCAATAAAATAACCATACAGAAAACATCTAAACTTTGCCCTCCACAACTTAACCAATTTATTTTCTGTTTTTTTTTAATGTGTGAATGAAAGATTTCTTGATTAGAAATTTGGTCAGGTTTTTGTCATCCTGTAAGTCCTGGGTAGTAGTATTTAATGTCCCATTGGTACAGTATTTCTAAGGTAGGAAGAAAATTCTCTGTATTCAGCTACTACAAATAATGTTGTTAGACAACTAATAAATAGGTAGGTCAGTTAACTACCTTTGTCTTTTATTACTGAGCTGTTTAAGTACGTCTTTCATTATAATTTCTTTTCCAAACCAAGGATTTTTAAGGACAGTGACTAGTGATACTTCTTTTGCTGAACACACACTTAGGTTATATACAAAGTTCCTGTCCTTAAATACAGTCTTATCTTGTTCATCAGTTACATTTTCTTCCTTTTATATTCATCTATGTTTTGAAACATTATGGGAATTAATTTTTCTAAGTTTAGTCTCACTAAATGGAATGCGGGTCTGGAAGGTTTTTGAAACCTGACCTTAGAGAAAGATGAACAAACACATTATACTCCTGGTTTCTGGCTTTGCATGTGAGGAGCTTAGAAGTTATCACTATATCCTAACAAATACAAGGCTGAAAAGACTGAAGAATCATTACATCTTCTTGGATCTGTAAGGAAGGGGAGGACACAGGGCAAAGTACTGTCCCCCAGATGGAAGAGAGACAGGAGAATCAAGGGAGTGAGTCACGGCTCACCAGAGCACAGACTCATGGGTGGGAAGCAGTGCTGTAGTAGGAAAACTTGACCTAGGGTTGACGAATTGCTGGAGGCTCTGTGTGGACCAAGCTGAGTAAAAAACTCTAGGGGGATCCTGTTATAGAGGGGCCCCTCCCCCACCCCAATTTTGTGAATTTTACCTCCAGGAGCTTGAACAGGTTCTCACAGTAAGTATTAGAGAAAAACCTTTTTGTGCTTTTGCCAGGGTGGGGTGGCAGGGGGGGAGGAGGAATCATTTTGAAATATGCCAGAGCACTCTGCCCTTCCTGACAAGGCCTTCCCTCAGGAGAACCTAGTTAACCGTCTTCCAACCTGCTGCGGTAGTTTTGGAGACTGACTGCCGTGGGAGAAGGGAAACGCCCAACTCCAGTAAGCTCTAGCTGTCTTCTTGCACCTAAGGGGGCAGAAAGCACCTCTGAGAAAGCCTTGTGAAGTTCACAGTCCAGAGGCGTAGCCTCACTAAAATATTGATGCATAATCATAAGAGTACAGAACACTTCTCCCCTTCCCACACTTTACTGCCACATTACCAAAGTCCGATTTGTAGCTGTGGGAATTTAAAACAACTCTGATTAATATGATTAATATGCTAAAGTAGGCAGGATGTAAGAGTAGATGTACAGTGTAAGTAGAAAGATGGAAATCCTAAGAAAGTACCAAAAAGAAATTCTAGGGGTGAAAAACACTAATAGAGGGGCACCTTGGTGGCTCAGTTGGCCGGCAGAGTGTGTAACTCTTGGTTTCAGCTCAAGTCATGATCTCATGGGTCATGAGATTGAGCCCCACATTGGGCTCTGCACTGATGGTGCTGAGTCTGCTTGGACTTCTCCCTATCACCCTATCTCTGCCCCTCCCTTGTTTGCGTTCTCTCTCTGGAAGCAAACAAGCAGACCAACAAATCCACAACACTGTAGCAGAAATACACAGTGTCTTTAATAGGAGTATCAGTAGACTGGACATGGCTGAAGAAGAAATCTGAGCTTGGGGACTTGTCATCAGTAATTTCCAGTACTAATGAGCAAAGGAGGAGAAAGACTGAAACACAAAAAAAGAAAAACCAAACCAGAATATTCAAATATTGTGGGACATCTACAGAAGGAGTTACATATACGTGATGGGAATACCAGAGAAGAGAGAAAGGAGCAGAAAAAATATTTGAAACGGTAGCAGCTGAGAATTTCCTTAAAATAATATCAGACACCAGACATCAGGAAGCTCAGAAAATAAGCAGGATAAATGCCAGAAACTATGACTAGGCGTATCATTTTCCTAATCTGCCTGTTTTTTTTTTTTTTTTTTACACTAAGTACTTTTTTTTTTTTTTTTAATGTTTATTTTTGAGAGAGAGAGAGAGTGCACAAGTTGGGGAGGGGCAGAGAGAGAGAATGAGAGAGAATCCCAAGCAGGCTCTGTAGAGTGCGATGCGGGACTCAAACTTACGAACTGTGAGATCATGACCTGAGCTGAAGGCGAATGCTTAACTGACTGAGCCACCCAGACACCCCTAGACATATCACTTTCAAACTACAGAGAATCAGAGGGAAAGAAAAAATCTTGAAAGAAACAAGAGCATTAAACAGTTCACCTATCAAGGAACCAAGATAAGCATTTGCATCTGAATTCTTAGACATCATGCAAAGGAGAAGTGAGGGGAGAGAAATATTTAGTGTTGAAGGAAAAAATTCCCACTAACTTCGAATTCTGTAGCCTGTGAAATTATCCTTCAAAAATGAAGGAGAAATACTTTCTCAAACAAACAGCAACTGCAAGAGTTTGTTGCCAGTAGACCTGCCTTGCAAGAAATGTTAAAAGAAGTTCTTTAGAAAGAAGAACAATCGCTTTGTGCCCATGGATGCTGCCGAGGAAGCATCGTTAAAGTCTCTCCTCCCACCACCATCATGTCTAAGTCAGAGTCTCTTAAAGAGCCTGAACAGCTGTGGAAGCTGTCCGTCAGAGGTTTGAGCTTTGAAACAACTGACAAGAGTCTGAGGAGCCATTGTGAGCAATGGGGGTGCATATGGACTGTGGTAATGAGCAATCCAAACACCAAGTGCTCCAGGGGCTTTGGATTTTTCACAAATGCCACTGTGGAGGAGGTGGATGCAGCCGTGAATGCAGGGCCACACAAGGTGGGTGGAAGAGTGTAAAACCAAAGAGGGCTGTCTGGAGAAAAGATGCCCAAAGGCTTGGTGTGCCCACTTAATTGTGAAAAAGATCTTCGTTGGTAGCATGAAAGAAGGCACTGAAGAACGTCATCTTAAGAGATTGTTCAGTATGGGAAAACTGAAGCGATTGCAGTCATGACTGACTGAGGCAATGGTAAAAAGAGAGGCTTTGCTTTTGGAACATTTGATGATCCTGACTCTGTAGAGAAGGTTGTTGTTCAAAAATACCATGCTGTGAATGGCCACAGTGGTGAAGTAACAAAGGCTCCATCTAACTAGGAGATGGCTAGCGCTTCCTCCTGCCAAAGAGGGTGAAGTGGTTCTGGAAACTTCGATGGTGGTCCTGGAGGTGCTTTTGGTGGGAATGACAACTTTGGTCGTGGAGAAAACTTCAGTGGGTGAGGAGGCTTTGGTGGCAGTCGAGGTGGTGGTGGATATGGCGGCAGTGGGGATGGCTGTAGCAGATTTCATGATAATGGAAGCAACTTTGGAGGTGGTGGAAGCTATAATGGTTTTGGCAGTTACAACAGTCTTCAAATTTTGGACCCATGAAAGGAAGAAATTTTGGAGGCAGAAGCTCTGGCCCCTGTAGCGGTAGAGGCCAGTTACTTTGCCAAACCATGAAACCAAGGTGGCTGTGGTGGTTCCAGCAGCAGCAGTAGCTGTGTCAGGGGCAGAAGGTTTTAATTACTGCCAGGAAACAACACTTAGCAGGAGAGGGGAGCCAGAGACGTGACAGGGAAGTACAGGTTATAACAGATTTGTGAACTCAGTCAAGCTACAGAGGAGACGTGTTTTAGACAATACTCCATGCATGGACAAAAAACTCAAGGACTGTATTTGTGACTGACTGTAGAACAGGTGTTTTTAGTTTCTGTCTGTGGAAAGTGTAAAGCATTCCAACAAAGGGTTTTAATGTAGATTTTTTTTTTTGCACCTATGCTGTTGATTGCTAAATGCAGTAGTCTGATCGTGACACTGAATAAATGTGTCTTAAAAAAAAAAGAAAGAAGAAAAATAATATAGGTCAGCTACTTGTCTCTACATAGAGGAAGAATATTGAAGGAATAAGTGAAGGTAAAATAAAAATTAATTTCTTCTTAGTTGATCAAACAGGTAACAGATTTTCAAAATGATAATATCAACAATGTAATTGTGTACACTTATATTTGTATGTATATATTTTTACACACATTTATATATAAGTGACATAAGAGACAGAAACGATACAAGGAACAGGAAGGAAGAATTAGGATTATGTTGTTATAAGGTACTCACACTACCCATCAAGGGGTATAATGTTATTTGAAAGTGGGTTAAGATTAGTTGTAAATGTATGTTGCAAAATACAGGGCAACCAGTATAAAAAGTAAAAACCAGAAGTATAACTTACATGCTAAGAAAGAAGAAACAGTGGAATCACATAAAATGCTCATTGAAACCACAAAAGGTAGAAAAAGTAGAAGACAAAAATAGGAAAAAGGAACAAGGGTACCAAACAGAAAAAGTATCAAATATGGTAGATATTAATCTAACTGTATCAGTAATCATGAGGATTATTAGTAGTCTGATACAGATCAGTTAAAAGACAGAGGGTTTGTGCCTGAGAATTTCCAGCCTATTCTTCCTGATGGCCTACTCTCCAGATTTCAGAGTTGCCCAACCAGCTGTCACAAGCATCCTGAAGGGAACCAGGTGACCAGATCATTCATATAATATCACACTGGGCCAGGTTCTAAGATGGTGGCATAGGAACACCCTGAACTCATGTCCTTGATGGACACAGTAAATCTACACCTGTATATAGAGCAATTTCTTTTGAAGAGGAATTGCTGACTTAGTGAACAGCTTTGCACAACACAGGATACAGGGACCACATAGAGAATAGTGACTGAAATGGATATGTGGTAATGATGGGAACCCCAACCCCTTCAGTGGGAAGGGATAGTATGCTGAGGGACCCATGTGCAGATTTCCCTACCCCGGGGCATAAAAGTAAAGCTGTAGTTTAAAGGGCAAATAGACTAGAAGTTAAGAAAACCCATTCACTGGCCCTGGCATGTCTGAAATGATAAGGGACCTACTTGAACTCTTCAGGGGATAGAGGTGCTGGTGAGCGCCATTGTTTATGTTTCCTTCTACTTTGATAGTGTAGGCAGGAGCAGGGTCTGGGCACTCTAGCTGGCCTGCTGCTTCAGCAAACCCCAGGATGCTAGCCCACACCAACTCCAGCTGTCTCCCTAAGGAGGTATCCCCACCCACACCCACATGAGCTGAAGTGTCCCACTAAGGTAGCCCCAGCATGGTGCACGCAAAGACACCTTCTGGCCTGTGTTCACTACAGTTTGAGGTTTCTCACCAAGGTGGCCTATGAGTAGAGGGTCCTGGGACCCCCAAATGGTACTTCCTACAGTTTCAGCCAGCCAGCCAAAGCTGCCAGGCACGTCTACACAGAGGATGTTCTTACCAAGGCCACTCCTTCAAGATTGAGAGAAGTAGCTGTTTCACCTAATTCATAGAAATAAACATAGAAATTCAAGCAAATGAGGAAACAAGGAATACACTCCAAATGAAAGTACAAGACAAAACATCCGGAGAAAAAAGAAAATAATATTAGACAAAAAGAAGGTAAATAGTTTATATGGTAAACAGTCCAAAGGGGGCACCTGGGTGGCTCAGTTGGTTAAGCGTCTGACTTTGGCTCAGGTCATGATCTTGTGTCAGGCTCTGTGCAGACAGCTCAGATCCTGGAGCCTGCATCGGATTCTGTGTCTCCCTGTTTCTCTGTCCTTGCCCCACTCACACTATCTCAAAAATAAATAAAATGTTAAAAAAATAACAAAAAAGAGTTCAAAGTGATAGTTATAAAGATATTCACTGGACGTGAGAGAAGAGTGGAGGAACTCACAATTTCAACAAAGAGATAGGAAATCTAAAAAAGAACCAGGATTGAAGAACACAGTAACTGAAATGAAAAATGTAGTAGGGGAAGTCAGCAGCAGATTAGAAGATGCACATGGATGGATAAGTGATCTAGAAGACAGGATAATGGGAAGCACCCAAGCTGCAAAGCAAAAATTAAAAGAATTTAAAAAGTTGACGATAGGTTGTAGGACCTCTGGGAAAACATCACCTGTACTAACATTTGCAATATAGGGGTCCCTGAAGGAGAAGAGATAGAGAAAGGGGCAGAAAACTTACTTGAAGTAATAATTGCTGAAAATTTCCCTAACCTGGGGCAAGGAAACAGATATCCAGGTCCAGGAAGCACAGAAACTCAAAACAAGGTAAATCTGAGAAGGTCTACATCAAGACATAAAATAAGACATATGATAACTAAAATGTTTAGAATTAAACCTAAAGAGAATTTTAAAAGCAGCCAGAAAAAATCAACTAATTACATACATACATAACTCCATAGAGTTATGCTTATTTTTCAGCAGGAACTTTTTGGCCGCAGGGGAGTGGTATGATACATTCAAAGTTCTGAAAGGAAAAAAGCTACAACCAAGAATTGTCTACTTAGCAAGGTTATCACTCAGAGTTTAGTTATAAAGAGTTTCCTAGACAAAAGTTAGAGGAGTTCATCACCACTAAATTGGACTTAGAAGAAATGGTGAAGGGTCTTCTTTAAGTGTAAAAGAAAAGGCCATAACTAGAATTAAGAAAATCATGAAAGGAAAAAATTTCATTGATAAAAGCAAACATATAGGAAAGGTAGTAGATCTATCATAAAACTAGATGAAGATAAAAGACAAAAGCAGTAAAAATCATATCTAAAAAATTAGTTGGGGAATTCACAAAATAAAAAGATGCAAAATGTGGAGGAAGGGAGTAAAACTGGTTGTCTTTAGAATATGTTCGAATTTAAGTGACCATGAGCTTAATATAGATTGCTATATATGTGAACCTTCTGGTAAGCACAAACCAAAAACCTATAATAGATACACAGAAAACAAAGAGAAAGGAATCCAAGTATTACACTAAAGTCATCAAATCACAAGGGAAGAGAGGAAGAAAGGAACAGAGAAGAAATACAAAAACAACCACAAAACAAGTAACAAATGGAAATAAGTACATACCTACCAATTATTACTTTAAAAGTATACAAGTAAGTTCTCCAATAAAAAAACATGAGCAGGGGGGTTGCTGAGTGAAGAAAAAAAAGATGACCCATTTATATTCTGCCTGCAAGAGACTCACTCACTTCAGACCTAAAAACATGAGCAGACTGAAAATGAATGGATGGAAAAAGATATACTATGAAAATGGAAGCGAATAAAAAGCCAGGGTAGCCGTACTTGTATCAGACAAAATAGACTTTAAAACAAAAATTGTAACAAGAGACCAAGGCCTGGGGCACCTGGGTGGCTCAGTTGGTTAAGCGCCCGACTTTGGTTTACGTCATGATCTCGTGGTTTGTGAGTTTGAGCCCCGCGTCGGGCTCTGTGCTGAAAGCTCAGAACCTGGAGCCTGCTTCGGATTCTGTGGCTCCCTGTCTCTCTGCCCCTCCCTGGGTTGTGCTCTGTCTCTGTCTCTCAAAAATGAATAAAAGTAAAAAAAAAAAAAAAAAATTAAAAAAAAAAAAAAAGAGACCAAGGCCTTACAAAATGATAAAAGGGTCAACCCAACAAGAAGATATAACAATTATAAATATCTATGCACCTAACACAGGAGCACCTAAATACATACAGCAAGTATTAACAGATGTAAAGGAAAAAACTGACAGTAATACAATAATGGTAGAGGACTTTAATACCCCACTTACATCAATGGATATATCATCCAGACATAAAATCAATAAACAGTGACTTTGAAAGACAGATGAGACCAGATTGACTTAACAGAAGCATACAGAACATTTCATCCAAAACCAGCAGAATTCACATTTTTTTTTCAAGTGCACATGGAACATTCTCCAAGATCAATCACATGTTAGGCTATAAAACAAGTCTCAATAAATTCAAGAAGATTGAAATCCTATCAAACACCTTTTCCAACCACAAGAGTATAAAACTAGAAATCAATAAAAAAAACCTGGAAAAACACAAACATCGTGGCTAAACAACATCCTACCAGTGAGTCAATGAAAAATCAAAGAGGAAATAAAAGAAATACCTGGAGATAAATGAAAATGGAAACACCATGGATCCAAATCTTTGTGACAGAGCGAAAACAGTTCCAAGAGGGAAGTTTAGTTTTAAAAATATTTGTTTGTTTATTTATTTATTTATTCATTTATTTACTTTTAGGGGGGAAGAGAGAGAGAGAGAAAGAGAGAAGGAGTGGTGGAGGGGCAGGGAGAAAGGGAGAGAGAGAATCTTAAGCACTGAGCATGGAGCCCAACACAGGGCTCAATCTCATGAGCCAGTAATTATGACCCGAGCCAAAATCAAAAGTCAGGCAGTGAACTGACTGAGCCCCCAAAGAGTCTCCAGGTGCCCCCAAAGAGGGAAGTTTATAGTGATGCAGTGATGCAAGAAACAAGAAAAATCTCAAACAATCTAACTTTATATCTAAAGGGACTAAAAAAAGAAGAGCAAAGGCCACATTTAGAAAGGAAGGAAATAATAAAGATCAGAGTGCAAAGAAATGAAGTGGAAACTAAAAAATAATAGAAAAGATTCATGAAACAAAGAGCTGGTTCTTTGAATAGCCAGACTCATCATGTAAAAAGGATGTCTTATAAGTAAAATTTAAAAATGAAAGAATGGTAACAACCAGCATCATAGAAATACAAAAGATTATGAGACTACCATGAAAAATTATATGCCAACAAGTAAGACAGCTGAAATGAAATGGAGAAATTCCTAAAAACATACAATATTTAAAACCTGTATCAGGAAGAAATAGAAAACCTGAGCAGACTGATTACTAGTGACTAAATTGAATTGGTAATCATAGACGTCTCAGCAGACAAAGTCCAGGACCTGATGGCTTCACAGGTGAATTCTACCAAATATTTAAAGAAGAGTGAATACCTATCCTTTTCAAACTATTCCAAAAATCAAGAGAAAGAGAAGCTTTCAAATTCATTCTAAAAGGTCAGCATTACCCTGATAGCAAAACCAGAGAAGGACACTACAAAGGAAGAAAATTACAGCCCAGCATACCTTGATGAACGTTGATACAAAAATCCTCAACAAAATATTAGTAAATAAAATTTAGCAGTATATCAAATGAATCATTCACTGGGGCAGCTGGGTGGCTTAGTTAAGAGTCCGGACTCTTGATCTCTGCTCAGGTCATGGTCTCATGGTTTGTGAGATTGAATTCTGCGTTGGGCTTTGTGCTGTCAGAACTTGGGATTCTTTCTCTGCACTCCCCCCACCCTGCTCCCCCAGGCCCTCAAAATTATTAAATAAACTTAAAAAAAAAAAAGGAATCACTCACCCTGATCAAGTTGGGAGTTCTGTGGATGCGAGGATGGTTTATTATCCCCAAGTTAAATCCGTGTGATAAACCACATTTACAAAATGAAGGGTAAAAAATCAGTTGATCATCTGAATAGATACAGAAAAAGCTTTTGACAGAATCTCACAATTGTTCATGATAAAAATTCTCAACAAAATGAGTTTAGAGGGAACATATCTCAATGTAATAAAGCCTATATATAAAAACCCATAGCTAACATCATACTGAACGATGAATAACTGAAAGCTTTTCCCTTAAGGTCAGGAACAAGACAAGGATGTACACTCTTGCCACTTTCATGTAACATTATCTTGGATGTCCTAGCTGCAGCAATCAGAAATAAAGCAGAAAGAAATAAAATTTCCCCAAATTTGTAAGGAAAAATAAAACTTACTATTTGTAGATAACATGATACTACATATAGAAAATTTTAAAGACTACACCGAAAAATTACCAGTTCTAAGAAGTGAATTCTGTAAAATGGAAGGATACAAAATTAATAGGAATCTGTTGTGTTTATATACATTAATAATGAAGTAGAAGAAAAAATAATTTCATTTGTAATTACATCAAAAAGAATAAAATACCTAGGAAGGTGAAAGACCTATAATCCGAAAACCATAAGACATTGATGATGAAGATGACACAAACAAATGAAAAGATGTATACCATGTTCATGGATTGGAAGAATTAATATTGTTAAAATGTGCATGCACCCAAAGCAATCTACAGATTGAATGCAATCTCTGTTGAAATACCAAGAGTAGTTTTCACAGAACTGGAACAAATAATCCTAAAACTTTTTTAGAACCACAAAAGGTCTTGAGTATTGAAAGCAATTTTGAGAAAGAAAAACAAATCTGGAGGTATCACAATCCCAGATTTCAAGCTATACTACAGAACTATAGTAATCAAAACAGTATGGTGCTGGCACAAAAAATTGACACATACACCAATGGAACAGAAAAGAGAGCCCAGAAATAAACCCATGCTTATATGGTCAATTAATCTATGAAAAAAGAGGCAAGAATATATACAATGGGGAAAAGATAGTCTTTTTAATAAGTGGTGCTGAGAAATCTGGACAGCTACATGCTAAAGAATGAAATTGGATCAGTTTCTAACATCATACACAAAAATAAACTCAAAATGGATTAAAGTTCCAAATGTGCTACATGAGACTGTAAAACCCCTTAAAGAAAACATAGGCAGTAATGTTTTGGACACTGGCCTTAGAAACATCTGTTGGATAATTCTCCTCAGGCAAGGGTAACAAAAGCAAAAATAAACTATTTGGACTACATCAATACAAAA
The DNA here is from genome assembly GCF_023721935.1 of Panthera uncia. Lineage (NCBI taxonomy): Eukaryota > Metazoa > Chordata > Mammalia > Carnivora > Felidae > Panthera > Panthera uncia. Next base: position 3,680,709 of record NC_064813.1, read on the forward strand.
AGATATTTTATTTTATTTTATTTTATTTTATTTTATTTTATTTTATTTTATTTTATTTTATTTTTTTAGCAAAAGAAATCATTAACAAAATGAAAGGTGTTGTACTGAATGGGGGAAGATATTTGCAAATGATGTAGCTGAAAAGGGATTAGTATCCAAAATAGGTGAGGGACTCCTACAGCTCACTACTGCAAGCTGATTAAAAATGGATAGAGGACCTGAATAGACTTTTTTTTCGAAGAAGACATACAGATGGCTAACAGTCACATGAAAAGATCCCCAATATTACCAATCATCAGGGAAATGCAAATCAAAACCACAGTGAGATATCACTTCACAGCAGTCAGATCGGCTAGTATCAAATAGAGAAAAAATTAAATGTTGGCAGTGGTGTGGATAAAAGGGAAATTTAGTGCGTTATTGGTGCGAATATAAATTGGTGCAGGCACTGTGGAAAAGAAAATTAAATTCACACAATTAAAAATAGAAATATCCGAGGAGCCTGTGTGGCTCAGTCGGTTAGGCGTCTGACTCTTCATTTTGGCTCAGGTCATGATCTCACTATTTGTGAGTTCAGGCTCTGTGCTGACAGTGCAGATCCTGCTTGGGATTCCCTCCCTCTCCTCTCTCTCTGCCCCTCCCTCATCTCTCTGTTAAAATAAAAATAAATTAAAAAAATAGAACTATCATATGATACAGTAATTCCACTTCTGGATATTTACCTAAGTAACAAGAAAATATCTAACTGAAAAGATATATGCACTTCTATGTTTATTTCAGCATTATTTATAATAGCCAAGATATGGAATGAATGTAAATGTTCATTGGTAGGTGAATGGATAAAGAAAATGTGATACATATCTGTGCATATGCATCTAAAGGAATTTTACTCAGCTGTAAAAGTGAGTGATTTCTTGTCATTCATGGCAGAGTGTATGGATCTAGAGGGTATTATGCTTCAGTGAAATAAGTTAGAGAAATGCCACATGATTTCACTTATATGTGGAATTTAAATACCAAAACAAATGAACAAAAACAGAAACAGACTCATAAATACAGAGAGCAAACTGGTAGTTGCCAGAGGGGATGGGGTTGGGAGATGTCTGAAATAGATGAAGGGGATTAAGAGATACAAACTTCTAGTTATAAAATAAACATATAACAAGGATTAAAAATACAATATAGGGAATATAGTCAATAATGTTGTAATAACATTATATGGTGACAGGTGTAACTTCATTTATTGTGGTGAGCATTGTGTGACATACAGAATTGTCAGATCACTTGAAATTAATATAACATTGTATGTCAATTAGTTTCTTCAGTAAAAAAAAAAAAAAAAAAAAAAAAGATTGTCAGGATGGGTCAAAAACCAAGATCCAAGTATATATGTTCTATAAGAAACCCATTTTAAACATAAAGACCCATACTTATTAAAAGTAAATGGATGGGAGAGCACAGGGAGTAATTTTTTTTTACATTGGCCATACCAACATTTTTCTAGATATGTCTCCTGAGGCAAGGGAAACAAAAGCAGAAATAAACTATTGGTACTACATTAAGATAAAAAGCTTCTGCACAGCAAAGGAAGCAGTCAACAGAATTAAAAGACAACCTACTGAATGGGAGAAGATATATGCCAATGACATATCTGAGAAAGGGTTAGTATCCAAAATATATATAGAACTTAACACCCAGAAAACAAATACTCCAATTTAAAAATGAGCAGAAGATACAAATAGACATTTCTCTAAGGAAGGCATACAGATGACCAACAGACACATGAAGAGATGCTCAGGTTCACTAATATTCAGGAAAATGCAAATTAAAACCACATTGAGATACCACTCACAGCTGTCAGAATGGCTAAAATCAGGGGCACGTGGGTACTCAGTCATTTGAGTGTCTGACTTTGGCTCAGGTCATGATTTTGTGGTTCATGATTTTGGACCCCATGTCGGGCTTGCTGTTCTCAGCACAGAACCTGCTTCAGATTTTCTGTCCCCTCTCTTTCCCTTCCTCTCCCCCCCACCCTCTTTCTCTAAAATAAATAAACATTGAAAAAAATGGCTAAAATAAAAAACGCAAGCAACAAATGTTGGTGAGGTTTTGGAGAAAAAGGAACCCTGTACACTGTTGTTGGGAATGCAGACTAAAGAATCCACTGTTAAAAACAGTATGGAGGTACTTGAAAAAGTTAAAAATAGATTTATCATATGATCCAGTAATTGTGCTCCTGGATAGTTGTCCAAAGAATATGAAAACACCAATACGAAAATATATGTGCACCCTTATGTTTATTACAGCATTATTTACAATGGCCAAATTATGGAAGCCACCCAAGTTTCCATTGATAAATGAATGGATAAAGAAGAAGTGGTATACATATACATATACATATACATATACATATACATATACATATAC